>NC_092270.1:520284-650284 GCF_036320965.1 Panulirus ornatus
GGTACAGTTTGGTTAACAGGTCAAAAGAAACTATGTGTAGGGTCATGATGTGGTGAAGTAGATGACATTATATGTGAATCGTGAGGGATGCCAGGATGTGACTCACCTCCATGATCGAACCTTGTTCACTCTATGCGACTGTTCACACTTTATTTTCATGGTCAGTATATTCCCCCTATACCACACGTTGGTCCTTCTGGGAGCTATATTCCTGCCGGATAATATACAGGAAGAAGTGGTGGGTGGGGAGGAGCCTCCTGTATGATTATCCCGTCTCATTCTGCATAGATTAAGAATTTAGAATACTATTACTGTCGTCCAGGAGACAGCCTTGCCACAGACAGTTAGGTGATCTGGTGACTCTTCTTCCAAAGCACGTTACAGCTTAGCTCCAGACCACATTCTGTACTGGTGCTGGTCACACTGGAACGGTGTCATCAAAATGGTTGTCAGGTAGTAGCGTTTGTCCAGCGGTGGACATGGACTCCAGTCAGTGGTACTGAAATGACATTTAGGTTTTAAGATACAAATGTTGTATCTGGCTAAAGCTGAGGTACTGTGTGTAAAGCATGTTGTCACCGCACTGCACTCTGTTACAGCTAAAAGTGTCATGGGGAATATCGCATGTGTTGTATGTATCGTGGCGAATGTAGATACATTGTATTATTATACCTGTACAGAGAGAGAGAGAGAGAGAGAGAGAGAGAGAGAGAGAGAGAGAGAGAGAGAGAGAGAGAGAGAGAGAGAGAGAGAGAGAGATTCCAAGAAAATTAAGATTACAATTACGAGAAATAAACTCTTAGATTACCTGCAGATCAGATAACAAATAGCACTGAGGATAATGATGAAATCACAGAGACAGCAGTGAGAGGCGCGAGTGAGAGTAGGGAACAAACTCTTCCATTAATCTGGCTAAAAGCTTGCCTCCTTGAGGCTGAAGGCAAGTCCTCGTGAGACTTTGGCTGGCATATATGTCCAGCTCTCACACTCACGAGAGGACAAAGCAAAGCTTGTGGTTTTTTTTATCAATATCGTCCTGGTTGACTAAACTGTCTTACGCTGTAAACAGCACCTGCGTAAACTAGACCCAGGTCAGCACGGGGCAGTATACCTTGGGTCACGTATCATCTAGGGGAACCTCAACTAATGTTCTGTATCTTCCTCTTGCCCAGGGGCAGCACGAGTAGGACTTTTTTTCTGTTTTTGCCACAAGGGCAGTTAATTTACTGCCCACTCCTGCCCTGCACTATATTTCGCAGTAGGTTTTCTATCGGATGGTAGCGCAGCGAGTGCAACCTGCCCGAGTCTGGTGATATGGAAAGGATCAGCCTGACAGACAGACAGACAGACAGACGGGCACGTGGAGTCAGACATAATCATAACAAACATGGCGGATGGTCGCGTAATGACAAAACCACCTTGTTCCTCAGCTAGATCTACCGTCTGTACCCCTTACGGTTCACTACTCGTGTTTATCTTCTGTTGTTATGAACCATCTGGTCGCTCGACCTTTGTATAATCAGATCATATATAGATACAGATGATATAACATCCATGTTATGACTAGAGTTACTGATTACCCGCACGGCAACGGAATATGAACCTTCTCGTATGGGGACGCAAGGGTCACTTTTTCCTGGTGCACACGAGATCGCTAGCACATCATGAAGACAGAAGAAGTGATTCACTTCCCAAGTGTGGAGTTGTGGTGGTGTGGTGTGGAGTTGTGGTGGTGTGGTGTGGAGTTGTGGTGGTGTGATGTGGAGTTGTGGTGGTGTGATGTGGAGTTGTGGTGGTGTGGTGTGGAGGTGTGGTGGTGTGGTGTGGTGTGGAGGTGCGGTGGTGTGGTGTGGAGGTGTGGTTATGTGTGTGGAGGTTCGGCAGCGAGTACTGTGATGTGGTGTACCGTGGACGTGTGTTATGTGGTGTGGACGCGTGTGTGGTGCGCGCAAAAATACTAATAATGATAATACTAATACTAATACTAATAATAATGATAATAATGATAACAATAATAATGATAATAACAGTAATAATGATAATGATAATGATAATAATAATGTAATAGTAATTATCCCTGGGGATAGGGGAGAAAGAATACTTCCCACGTATTCCTTGCGTGCCCTAGAAGGTGACTAAAAGGGGAGGGAGCGGGGGGGCTGGAAATCCTCCCCTCTCGCTTTTTTTTTTTTAATTTTCCAAAAGAGGAAACAGAGAAGGGGGCCAGGTGAGGATATTCCCTCAAAGGCCCAGTCCTCTGTTCTCAACGCTACCTCGCTAATGCGGGAAATGGCGAATAGTATGAAAGAAAGAAATAATGTAATAGTAATAGTAATAATAACAATAAATGATGATAATAATAACAATGATAATAATAATAATAATGATAATAATAATAATGATAATAATAATAATAATAATAATAAAAATGATAATAATAATAATGATAATGATAATAATAATTTCAATTATCATAGTTATATTCATTATCATATCATTCATTAACATAATTTTACTATCAATTAGGTCTACTATTTTTTTGGTCACATATAACCAAGATCAAAAGTATACAAAGTAGACATAGATGATTAAGACTAGAGGAAGGGACGGGGTGGTAGTCTGGTGATTATCAGCGATGTTCACAGTGGCTGAAATGGGGTTGTTTCTGTAGCGGTCTGAGAGAGCTTGAGTGGGTTTGATGCGACTGTGATACCATACTGGCACTAAGAGCAAGGTCTCTGGTGGAAGGAGTTGATGATGGCGAGCTTGGTGCAGTATTTTCTTCCCTAGCTGTCAGATGCTGTCCAAGGTATAGTTAATGAATTGGGAGGACCAACGTGTTGAGCGCTGATACACACACCACCACATTCAACTACAGCTTGGTTTATCGTCCAGAGTACCACCGAGAAGTTTGGCACACTAGGCAACCCAGAGGTGCTGGGATCTGTGAGACTGTATAGGGTGGAACAGGTATACGAGAGAGGGCGAGATACACGACTAATGGTCCTGGTCAAGTTGATGGTGAGGGAGGCTGTTAGAGGGTTGTAAAGGGCGATGCAGTCGAGAAAGCTGTTGTGAACCAGCTGATACCAAAAGTAGAGACCATTTAGCTGTTACAGTCATTAAGAAGTAGTGTGATGACGTGTTTAGTGTGGTGGCGTGTCTTATGATAATGTGGTGGCTGTGTATTATTAATTATGTTGGTCTTAAGGTGTGAGCGTTTACCCATATGGCTGGCTGAACGTGTGGTGTGAGGACGTTGTGGTATTATCGTGAAGCTATGTACAGGACGCTTGGTGGTATGGTGTGATGTCGCACAAATGAATTAGAGGTTGTGCAGTGTACGTCTGTAAGTGGTAGTAAAGAAGTGTGTCAAAGTAGAGTGAAGGGGTGAAAATCTCGAAGCTCTGATAATATGGGAGTGCATTGTGTTACCTTGTGTTTGTCGTGGTGTGAAGCTGTGATATTTACACAAAGAAGCGAACAATTTAGTTTTTCACTCACACAGGCACTCCCTCTCATTCATTTTCGTAGTGGACATCTAAATAACAGACCAAATGGAGAGAGAGAGAGAGAGAGAGAGAGAGAGAGAGAGAGAGAGAGAGAGAGAGAGAGAGAGAGAGAGAGAGAGAGACTCCCACCACTATGATCTACTACACATGAAATAATCAGGTAATCGCACATCCTAGGGCAGGTGAGCTCCAGGTGACAGGTACAGGTGGTGAGGGAGGCAGCACCTTCCAGGATTAGAGTGGCCTCCGCCACCACTAATCATGTGATCAATCCGTCCTGTATCGTCATTAATCAGCTGATCGACCTGTTTACTGATACACACCTTTCTTGCCGACGCAACAGGGTTACCTGGGAGATGTTACGAGAGAGAGAGAGAGAGAGAGAGAGAGAGAGAGAGAGAGAGAGAGAGAGAGAGAGAGAGAGAGAGAGAGAGAAAGTGAGGCCGAGGAAGAGAAGGGGGTCTGGAGATGGTGTGATGATAGGGAAAGGAAGGGAGGTAGAAAAATAGAGATGTTAGTTTAAGCGTAGGGGGTGAGGGAGGTAGCAGGTGATGAGTGGTGATGTGGGAGGCAGGAATTAGGGAAGTAAGAATGAGTGAAGGGTATGAGAGTGACAGAGGAAGATGGGAGATGCTAAGGGAAGTACGAGAAGGAAACATTTGCACGGGAGGGGATTAAGACACGCTGGGGAAGGGGGTAAGCACTTAGGTAGGGTAGTAAAGGAGGAGTCTGATGTCAAGCGTACAGGACGGATGAGGCGCTGATGGGTAACTTCAGTAATAACAAGCGAAGGGGCACCAATACTGGGGAGGAGGGTCGAAAAACAGGGGAGGAGCAAGACCATCAGGGAAGGGGAGCAATAACAGGAGTAGGGGGAGCTGAGGGGATAACAGTGTATCCTAAGGAGGAGAGAGGGAGAGGTCAAGGCAGTGACGGGAGAAGCTAAGAATGGGAGGGGAAGGGACATGTGGAAAATGAATCTATAAAGTTTGTTTAAGGGTAGAGAAACCACAGGAACATGACGCTAATGGACAACACATAGGATGATAGAAGGAATGAGCGGTGAGACCAGGAAGAAGTGAGAGGAGAGAGAGGGGGCGGATGAGGGAAAGTGAAGGGAAAGGACCCATTTGCCAGAAGTGATGGGTTACAGGAGATTGGAAGAGCAAGTGAAACGAAAAACATGGAACAACAGTAAGGGGTCGCAAGAGGGAATTAAAGGAGACGGTAGTAGGAAAGCAGACCATGATGAGAGAGAGAGAGAGAGAGAGAGAGAGAGAGAGAGAGAGAGAGAGAGAGAGAGAGAGAGAGAGAGAGAGACAGGGAGGGAGGGAGAGGAGTCCTTAGTACTACAAGTCCGAGCACAAAGTGTTAAACTAATAAACTTTCCCCTTAAACCCCTCACCCGATATTTTGTTCATTTTATGAGCTACTCTGAAGGAAAAGTTCTGGGTGTGTAACCGATTGCCGGCAAAGGATTTGCTATAACTAATTTGCTGGCAACTGCGGTAACCCATGTCATTTAGGAAGCAGCATTACGTCAGACCCTTCATAAGCACATGTTCCCCTACTCGTAGCACATCATATGTGAAGACGTAAAGTAAGAGAAAAAATAAAAATTGCGAAGGGCTGTGCAGATGTTTGTGAAGCCATCTCATCAAGGTAGAAAGATACGCAAGAATTAAGTAACTAGGTAGCATTCATTCTTCTCTCTCACCAGGGGTAAATGTGTCTGCACACAGGTAACCTCCTTGCCATCTTAAGATCCCCAGTAACATTAACTTACACTAAATGCCTGACATAACGGCAGCAATGTCTTCATCCATTAATATGAACAGTTGCCTCAACAATATTTCCATTGCAACCTACTCACAAGTGGTTATAACTTTCATCTTGAGTCTAGTGACTGTTTTGATTATTGTCTCTCAGGATCACAAGTTATGAATTTAACAAAGCCAACTTCTCGCACAGACTTCCACCCTACCGCTTCCTCTTTCTGAAAAACTATTCAAAACTTTGGTTGGTTGTTTGTGCAGACCACAAATTACTAGTTCATTTCGAGTCTCTTTAATACCTATAAATGAATTTTTATAGTTCTTCCGCTCTAGCAAAAAAGAATAGGTCATTTTTAGTCATTTTTTTTTAATTTTTGCCAAAGCACGCCTAAATTTTTCCTGAGCTTCTATATTTTTCGTGGCATTTTCGTTTTCTTCTTGCTATGACAGTCCTTCGAAGACTTGCTGCCTTAGAGCTACCTAGTTGTATAGTGTGTGTCTGTGTCTGCGTCTATGTATGTGTGTGTGTGTGTGTGTGTCTGTGTGGAAAGCTGGGTTGGTATAACTGGATCGGGATGACAAATGTGAGTCGCCAGGCAGTAACTGGCCCAGGGAGACACAAACATGGCCTGCCAGTGACTGGCCCGGTTGTTGAGGGATAAGGCTAGCGTTGTCTTGCCACGGTTACCATTGCCTGAGTTGGACGGAGATTGGCTTATAACCGGACCCAACTAACACTAACTAGGCCAACATGACCCTGACTTGATTGCACTCATGTTAAATGGACCAAATTTACATAAAATGAACCTACAGGGTGGCGGAAACAGACTGCGTAATACGTGTTGGGTGTGACTGGCTGGCACAGACCGGGTCGATATGAAAATGGCACTGAAGGGGCTGCAAGTAACACGACCAAGCTGATGTGACTGGACTACACTGGGGCGAATGAGTGGACCATACTACCCACAGAGAGAGTGGACCGGAGTGGACCATACTCCCCTCAGAGAAAGTGGACCGAAGTGGACCATACTACCCTCAGAGAAAGTGGACCGGAGTGGACCATACTACCCACAGAGAGAGTGGACCGGAGTGGACCATACTACCCACAGAGAGAGTGGACCGGACTGGACCATACTACCCACAGAGAAAGTGGACTGGAGTGGACCATACTACCCACAGAGAGAGTGGACCAGAGTGGACCATACTACCCACAGAGAGAGTGGGCCGGAGTGAGCGCTGGACCGGAATGGTCTGAGTGAGAGGACAGGACTATCATGAGTGAATATGTTGTACTATCTTACGAGTGGACAGGATTAACCCGATTTGATGTAACTCTCCTGAAAGAGAGGACCGAGCTACCCTGAGCCAGCGGACTTGCTTTCCGTGAAAAAAGTGGGCCAGTTTGCTTCCCTTGAGCAAGTGGACCAGAGTGAGGCCAGTGGGCCAAGGCTCGCGTGACGGGCCACCTCGAGGACAGCAGACCACTGGTAACTCACACAGTGAGGCAGTCGTTGTACCGTGAAAAATATCCCTTGATTTCAGGTGTGGTGATGTATATTAGATTTCTCTTTCAGAGTAATTGGCTTGAACTGTCCCCTACCGCCTGCCCTCCACGCCCATTGGCTAATACATACGGCTCGGAGGAATTACTGTCTCCAGCAACCATGTATAAACTTTGATTTGATATATGATACGAAAATATTATTGCTCCTCTCTCTCTCTCTCTCTCTCTCTCTCTCTCTCTCTCTCTCTGTATATATATATATATATATATATATATATATATATATATATATATATATATATATATATATATATATATATATATATACGAATAAAGTGCATATGAACGCGCACCTTCATAGAACATACAAACCTCCAACAGCCAGGATCGAACCCGGGACCCCTGTGCCACAAGCCCATAGCCTAGCGGTAGCATTCACGCCTGTGGCAAAGGGGTCCCGGGTTCGATCCTGGCTGTTGGAGGTTTGTATGTGATATATACATATATTCCTATATATATATATATATATATATATATATATATATATATATCATACAAAACTCCAACAGTAATCGAATACCCTTCGTCTTACGTTAGTGAGCACTGGAGTCTCCTCTGGTCATTTCCCATCAGGGTCCCAAGTTCGATCCTGGCTGTTGGAGGTTTGTATGTTATATGGATAAGCGCGTTCATATGCACTATATTCGTATAATATATATATATATATATATATATATATATATATATATATATATATATATATATATATATATATATACATATATAATAAAAAAGAAATAAAAAAAAATATGAAAGAGAAAAGATAGGCGTTTGGACAATACTTACAAGGAAGGAGTGCAAGGTTTGAAAAAGAGGGAAAATGAGAGTTGGGGTCAGAGAGTACCATTAAGATTTAGAGAAAATAAAAAGATGTTTTGGAAGGAGGTAAATAATGTGCGAAAGGCAAGAGAACAAATGGGAGCATCAGAGAAGGGGGCAAGGGAGGAAGTGACAACAGGTAGTGATGAAGAGAGAAGATGGAGTGGGTATTTTGAATGTTTATTGAATGTGTTTGAGGACAGAGTGGCAAATGTAGGGTGTTTTGATAGGAGTGGTGTGCGAGGAGAGAGGGTCAGGGAGAATGGTTTGTTTAAGAGAGGTGGTGAAAGTCTTAAGGAAAATGAAATTCGGCAAAGCGGCGGGTTTTGGATGGTATTGCAGTGGAATTTATCAAGAAAGGGGTTGACTGACTGTGTTGTTGATTGGTTGGTAAGGATATTCAGTGTATGTGTGGATCATGGTGAAGTGCCTGAGGATTGGCTGAATGCATGTATAGTGTAGGAGGTGTAGAAGGTAAGTTGCTAAAATTTAGCAGTGAAAAGTTTTTATCAAGGATGTAAGGCATGTTTACGAGTAGAAAGAGAGGAGAGTGACTGGTTCTCAGTGAAGGTCGGTCTACGGCAGGGGTATGTGATGTCTTCATGGTTGTTTGATTTGTTTTTGGATGGGGTGGTTATGGAGGTAAATGCAAGAGTTTCGGTGAAATGGGCGAATTTGCAGTCTGGATTAGAGCGCTTGGGAAGCGAGTCAGTTGCTGTTCACCGATGATACAGCACTGGTGGTTGATTCAATTGAGAAACTGTAGAAGTTGGTGACTGAGTTTGGAAAAGTATGTCAAAGGAGAAAGTTGAGAGTAAATGTTGATAAAAGCAAGGTTATTAGGTTCAGTAGGGTTAAGGGACAAGATAATTGGGATATAAGTTTGAATGGAGAAAGATTAGTGGAATTAGAAGTGTTTTAGATATCTGAGAGTGGACTTAGTAGCGAATAGAATCATGGAAGCGGAAATGGATCACAGTGTGGGGGAGGAGACCAAGGTTCGGGAGCGATGAAGAATGTGTGTAAAGAGAGAACATTATCTCAAAGACTAAAAATAGGTGTGTTTGGCTGGCAATGGACTCTACAGTTACATTTGTATAACACAACAAACCGTAAGTTAACTGATACTATTGTTATCGATTTTACCACTCTATACACGACGTGATCCTACGACAGTGAACTTTTCACCAATCTTGCTCAAAACACACATCCTCGACCGCTGCCTCTCACTCATCTTCAGTGTTGCAATTCGTGATAATCTTTTCCTCTGAAAGGCCTGAGAATTTCCGAGCTCTCTAGTGGTCCTTCCAGCCTCATTTGAAACGCAGTTTTATCCAGATGATCGAGTGAATGTATTTGAAATGATAGGCAACTACACCAACAATGACCATAACGAAGAAGGAACGGCGAAGCGGCAGCACGGAAGGGCGTCGCACACCTGAGCTGCTAACACCGTCGGTCACGTCCAACATGGTCTCCTCATTTTTTTCGAGATTCACACAACGTAATAACAGATTTCCTTATAGCTTGAGCTTAAGACTGAGGATACTTTGATAATTCTATATGTGGTAATGATGGTGTACTATCTGGAATGTTAGTCTATATTCTCTATATTCCCAATAAGAGAGACGATATCTTGTAACAAACACAATGAGTTACTATGTGGTAAGGTCAAAACATATGAACCAGAGTGGCTGTAGCAGACTCAGCTGCACTGGACGCAGTACAGGCAACAGCTGTTAACCCAATATACACCTGCTGCTCCTGCTGCTATTATCGACACCAGCCGCTACACAGCCCATGTATTCCATTCCATAAGGCAGGATCGGAAAGAGTTGATCAAACTCTTGAAATATCGATCAATTTGCATATCACGAACGACCGATGTGAATCACATCAACCAACAGACCAAGAATTATTAACACTATGATGATACTGATGTGTGCACAGCAAGCAGGTGTGAGGCCTCAGTGGTGCAGGTGTGAGGATTCAGGGATGCAGGTGTGAGGCCTCAGGGAGGCGGGATTCAGATCGATTTTGTTAATATTTCCGTAAATTACGCTCCTACAGGTGTTATCCATGTGGAAACACCACCTACCTATCATAAACACAAGTATAAAAATCTTTGTTATATATATTCTCTGGAATTCTTTAAACCTTTGAACACAATGGTACAACCCTTCAGCACGACAGGACGACCCTTGAGTGGGGAGGTGCGACAGATGGGGAAGATGGTTACGGACAGGAAGAAAAATAACTAAAACACAGCCACATTGCCATCATTATCATTATCAGTTTCATCTATTTCTTATCATGCATTCGTTAAAATGTATTTTCCACGGCTGTTTTCCCTTAACCAGCAACTTATACTGAATAAACAGGCCTGTTGACAGGTTCATTTTCAATACTATGTCTGACTGTTGTGATTGTCCAAAGGTAATACCTTGAGCGTCATCAAGATAGCAACTTACCATGTACTGGTATCTTATCATGATCTACTACATGTACTGATCTCTAATCATTGTCTACTACATGTGCTGATATATCATCATGATCTACTACATGTACTGATCTCTAATCATTATCTACTATATGTGCTGATATTATCTACTACATGTGCTGATATCATAATCTACTACATGTACTGATATCTTATGATCTGCTACATGTACTGATATCTTATTATAATCTGCTACATGTACTGATATCATATCATAGTCTACTACATGTGGATGCTAAAAAGATTTTATTCTTGAATGATAACAATAATAACTGTTTTTCTTTTTGGAATTAAATATCTAATGTCGTAGTTTTATAAATCAAATTAGTATATAGTTTGTGCTTACCTACCGTTCAGGCAAATAAATATGACATCATATCTACATGCATGATCACCCGTGCTGGCCTGGTTTACAGTGACTCGTTCACAGTATTTTGTTGAAGGGATTTGGGAATGTAATTTAAAATGATATCCCTCGAATTGAAAAAAAATAACTTTTTTTCCACAAGAATATTATATATCCCGTAATATATTGTACCTTAAGAAAAATCACACAGAAAAAGTTTATTGATAAGCTTGTGGAATATAAGAAAAGGCAGTAAGTGACTTGTATTATTGTCTGCATTACCATAACATTGCCTAAAAAATTTGTTTGGGTTTCATCTTTCATTCTTAACCCAATGATGAAGAGTATCGGTACATCATTATAGGTATAAACCTTAAGTCAGTCAATCTAGGATTAAAACACAATGTATCTCAAATATGCTACGAGAGACTTGATGATGTAGAGAGCCTTCATGGTCCAAGATGTATCCTACCTAAAGCAGATGGAGAGATAGAGAGAGAAGATGGAAAGGGAGAGGGAGGTGGGGGACTGTAGGACGAAAGAAACATTGGGTGAGAACAGTAGAGACACTGCACTCTTGAGAGGGGAAGAGAGTGAGAGCTAAAGATCATGCAGATGTACATGGTGACTAATCAGTCATTTTCCAGAATATCTCGTCTCACAGGTTTCGTCCTGCTGATCAACAACTTGAGTGCGATGGGACGACCCCTGAGCGAGAAGGAACTCCCCTTGAGCACGACTGTATACCTTGGATCATGACGATAATATCTTTGATCAGGAAGGTCAACAAGTGAGCACGACAGCACGACCAAGAGCACATCTGTTCGAACTTTGAGTATGATACTTGAACACGACGGTACAAACCTTCGGTGTGTTGGCGTAACCTTTGATCTGACCCTTGAAGGTCAGGCCAAAGTCCAAAGGCCATTATACCCAAAAGTCGCACTGTCGACCTCAGAGGTCGTTCCATTGTGCTCAAAGGGTTAACCATGACCGAGTTCCTACCTGAGAATAAATGATTAATCTCCATAAAGGTGAAGTTCTCACTGGCACACACACACACCATGTTCGTCCCAACCAGGTATCTTAAATCGTGCATCTTAATCCTTGTACTAAACCAAGTTTGTTAGAACAATATCAAATCATATTTATCAAACCAAGTTCACTACACCAGTCTTAAACTGTCTAATAAATCACTTATGACAATGTACGTAATTTCAAGTTCGTTAAAGCAATGTACTAAACAGTGTCTGTTAAACCTTGTACACCTAGTAAATGCTGTTAAAACAGTATATCAAACCAAGTTAAATAACGTAACACTTGCAAGAAGTATGTTAATAAGTGCTTAGCTGGCGAAATTTTTTTTCAGGTTTACGTTGTTACTTAAATGCTCGCTTGAGCGCTGGCTTAGGCTGAATTAGTGATGGTTCAGGGATAAAAACTTGAGCGTCATCTTTGGAACTGGCTTATGGGATACAACAATAAAAGCCAAAAATAACAGTGTCAGTCCCACCAGTAAGACAGTGTTTACCCCACCAGTAAGACAGTGTAGACACTACCGTAACCATGAGGTTCATTCTACTTCAAGGGTTTAGTAACATACCAGACAAGGGTTCAGAAACACTGGGACTTAGTCAGTCAACCCTCAGGGTTTACACCAGAGCACACAAAGGGTTCAGGTAGTTTATGAGTGTAGTTAATGGCCAGAGAGTTATCAAGAATTAAAAGATATCTACCCTAACGTAAAAAATACAAAAGCATTTATTGTACCAGTGATACAACAGGCCGGCGAAAGACTCAACAACCAATAACTCTGAGTAAAAGATTTGAGAGATGTCGGAGCCGAAAAATGGAAAGGGAACAGGAAACTGTAGAATGCAATATTTGGCGCAAGTGGCGCGCTGGAAATGGACCAATATGTCGGAGTGAGTTGAGGTCTACATGCGAGGCTGTCAGAGCTCTTATCATCGGTTAATGCAGCAGCTATACGGCTGTCAGAGATCTTATTTCGAAAGAATTCTTAAAACTCCCAACCATCATGGGTCAGTGTAGCTGCTCGGAGCAATATTGTAATATCACCCTACTTATTCCTCTGGTGTTTCCATGACTGTCTATTTCGACTGTCTATCTGTCGGAAGCCTTTAACGGGTCCCTTATGTTATATCGAGAGCAGTACACAGTGGTCCTAAAACGCACGTTATTCTATCAAGTTTTACACAGTGAACACCTACGGCCTTGCTACCACCTGGTGATTTCACCGAGGCTGAGCTACACACCAACCAGCGGTACAGCTATATATTGTATCTGGGAACTTTAAGACTTCTGCCAATTTGTTAGAGAATTGTTAAGAGTTCTAAGAACGGTGGTGAAAGTGGAAGCTGTGGAAAGAAACATTCTTAGAAAACTCCTCAGCTAACTTGACAACAGGTGTTGGAAACCGAACCGAGAGACAAACTACATGAGTGGCAATATACAAGATTTCGCGAGACCAAGACCTTTAAAGTGTTTTCCGCCTGCTATGATCAAATTATGGCACAACGAGACGAGGACAGAAATCTATCACAGGAGGACAGAACACAAAGTATGGCAGAGATCATTTGTCCTATGAAGCCAAAGCCTGTTTGCACTTATTCTTTTTTAAGATTAGTTTTCCTACACTATAGTGACGAGTGAGCTTGTATATCGCAAAGGCTACGTTATAATATCTTCTAACTGCTGGAAACATTAAGTGTATTATGTTATGCATGACAAACAAAGGAAGACGTATGGCGGTACACACTGGAGGATCCAAACCTCTGAACACACTCTTAAGATAGTCAAGTTGGCCGTTATGTACTACTTCCAATTACCGTTAGTCTTGCCTTGTAAAGAGGGGAATGTAACTTCACCGCACCAATGTCTCCCACACACATTATAAACAAACATAAAAGACCAAATATGTAACATGAATCATTCTCAATGGCTAAACTGAAAGCAAGCTCCCCTCCCCTGAGAGAGGTGGCATTCTCCCTGGCACGAAGCGACTGTACACCTCTCCCCGGCTAGAACGGACTGTCCACTCTCTCTAGCACGGAGGGACTGTACACTCTCCCCGTCATGAATCGACCATAAAGTCTCCCCTTCATTAAGGGACTCTACAGTCTCCCCTTCACCTTTCTCCTTTACCCACCACCCTCTGTCGTCTTTCATACTCTTCCTTCAGTTTTCTCTCATCCTCCTCCCTTTACTATTTTCTATCTTCTTTTCACTCATTCCCTGCCACCCTCTCTCCCTCCTAAGAAACAAAGAAGCGGATGTTTCACCGAGTAATTAAGACCAATGCTGCTGCTTCAATAGCCTACCTGGCCAAGCCAATTATATTGGGCAAATTATTGATGAAATAACAATAAGACTGAGAAGAAGACATCAACAATGTGTTTCCCACTCAACGTTATTCGCTGCCCCACAAGGAGAACCCTCGTTTCCAGACCTCTGGACAAAAGGCTGAAACAAAAGGGAAGGTAACAGTGCCCATGAAATTTGGAAGGTCACAATGGACACGAATAAAAAAATCAAATATGTCAAAGATCATCATAAACACAAATAAAAAGACTGCATTCACATAAGAAGGTGTAGCAGGCGGTTTATCTACCATGAAAAAAGTCACAAAAACCGTACACAGAGCAACCCAGCAAAAGATTAAGAGGCGACCGAAAACTTGGGAAAGAAGATCCAGCCACCGAGTGTAAAGAAATCTGGAAACAAATGGAGATGGATACGGCGGCTGGAATTGACCAAGTGGCCCAAGAAACGTTATTGAGTGGGGAGAAAGAAAGGGAAAGAAGCTGGAATTTTGAGACAGTGGTGAGGCGTGTGTGAGGAAGGAGTTTGGAGATGGTGCGGTTATGGTTTGGTTGGCGTGGTGAACAATAGGTCAAGGGTTATGGTGAGGGAATAGTGTGGTGTTTACAGATATAGGGTTATAATGGCGGGATTGTTAGGTGGAGGTATGGACACATCCGACGTGTGACGATGGAAGATGGGTGGTGTAGGGGTGCTGCAGAAAATTCGTTATGATAATGGCAGAAGAGATGATATGTTGTGGGAGTGAAGATGATGAGTGATGCGTGGGAAAAGTTGATGACTGGAGAGAGACTAATGATAAAGATGGATACGGGAATGAGGGATGGGCATTGCTAATGGTCTTGGCAGGTAAATGGAAAGAAAGTCTGTTCTCGAGATGACAAAAAAATACAATGTGAACACGTCATGGTAATCCCAGTAGTGGTAACACCAGTCATGGTAATCCCAGTAGTGATAACACCAGTCATGGTAATCCCAGTAGTGGTAACACCAGTCATGGTAATCCCAGTAGTGGTAACACCAGTCATGGTAATCCCAGTAGTGGTAACACCAGTCATGGTAATCCCAGTAGTGGTAACACCTGTAACGGTAACGTCAGTAATGGTAATACTGATAATGCTACTTCAGAATCTTTTTTTCAAAATTGATTTGTTGGGTCGAAAAAACAGTTCAATCTCCTTTACTTGCGTTTTACATACGTTTTAATGCTAGACGTGCAAAAGCAATATTTGTAAGTCAATACTCGGAATATGGGATATTCTGTCTTAAAAGAGTTATGACCCTATTTCCGAGGACTTAATGGGAAGAAAACGTGCAAAACCGTACTTGCAACTAACAGTGTGTGAATGATGTCGGTGTTAAAAGGTTGTCATAGACCGCTAAGGGAACGTATCAGTAAAAAATATAACCCCAAGAAAGCAGGACATAAAAGATCTTCAAATGAAAACAAGATCGACATTTGTGGCACGTAAGTAATCATGATCGAAACCTGTCACAAATGCATCAGGATCATTTGAACTCAGTGGATCCCCTCGTGGAGGCCGTGACGTAAATAGGCCATTCTTCAAACACTCTCGTGGTGTGAGCTTAGGGTACAGCAGAGCGCTGTGTGTACACGAACAATGAAATGTATCTGGTCATTCACACGTTTTGACGAGCATTCAGCAAAGGTGTGAGGGGCATCAGGTGACATATCCGATACAATGATCGACCTGGCGTCAGTGAAACAAAATCATACCTTATTAACTAATCCAACACTGTTTGTGTTTGGTGCCATATCGTGACTTTTAAAGTTTAGATCTATTGTTTTCTAACGTCACAGTTCCTGCACTTCAAAGGCCGTGATCTTTTTTCAGACGTCAGCAGAGACAAAAACAACACATTGTAGGAACTTCCCCCCAAAAAAAGACATCTTTTGGAGGATATCTGTGAAATTTTGGTCTTTCACATAAAACTGTAGAGGCGGACTCTACTTCATACAGACAGACAAAGATACACACAAAAACATCTTACGCGACTCACCGCAATTCTTGTAATGATAAGAATGATAATGGAAACATATCAAGTTCTTCAAAGCACATATTACACCAGATTATCTGAAAAGGGAGAAGACTTACTTGTCAGAACAATGAAGGAGGGTTCCCTAATGTTCCACTGAATATCAGTGAGGTGTTAAAGATCAGGTTTTAGAAGAAATTTTTTGTGTGAGTCGTGTGCATGAAGAGTTGGGGCAGTAGGACATGGCCGAGCCGTCAGATGCAGGCTGCGTGCAGCGCCTCAGCTGATAACGTCTGGAACATGTTTACTGATAATGATCTATGGTCAAACTCCTCCTCCATCACCAGAGGGCCGGGACCCCCCACCCCATCTGCCTTCCTTTAACAACTCCCTCCTCCCTCTCTCCAGGTGGTCCCCCCCTCGCCCAGGCTTCTCCCTCTCCACAGGTGATCCTCTCTCATCCAGGCTTCTCCTTCTTCCAGCGTTCCTTCTTCTCCCCTTGTTCCTCCTTCTACCCTCTTTTCTTCTTTCTCACCCGTCTTCCTCACTCTACCCCGTGCACTTCGCTCCTCCGTCAGCCTCCCATAGTAAGGACGGACGAAAGGAGGCAAGGAAGTGTGAACGTAGGATGAGGCATGAGCGAGGGAAGAGGTGCACATGAGAAAAGAAGTGTATAAGGAGAAAAAAGAGCGGACGGAGGAGAAGTGCACGGAGGAAGAGGTTCTGGTGGAGGAAGTGCGAGCAAAGGAAGAGGTGCTTAGAACCAGATTCTCATACCACTGTTCCTAGCCCTCAAAACTAACCAAACCCCCCCCCCCTTCCCCCCCTCTCTCTAGCAAGAACTTTAATCAACAACCGGACATAACTACAACCAACTCCTACATTCCCTGGGTCCTGAACCTTACCAGGTAAGAAGATGAAGAGAGAAATACTGTTTCCACTTTTCTTCTGCCTGGGTCTGAGAAATGCAGGATATTTTGAGAGGCACAGTAGGAGACGTTATCAGGGACGAACCTGAGATGTGACAAGGGAGCCCTGGTGAGCTAGGCTACTATATTTATGGCGACTGAGCGCCTACTTGGTACTAGGCGCTTGAGTGAACCAGGCTCCTGGGTGTGGGAACTTCTATGCTAAGGCGTATTGTGTTTTTGATATTAACTTCACTCGAACTCCATTTTCCCCTCTGTTCAGGGCATTCATCAACGAAGTGTAGACGACGACGTGTGTGTAATATTGACATGGGAGAGAACGTACCGCCAGTGTGACGCGAGTGATCCAAATAATGAAATAAACTAGGGAAGTGAAAGAGAAATACTAGTTTAGGGTATGAAGATCAAAACGAATATTAAGAGAAAAATCGACAAAAAAATGCCAATAATATAACAAACAAAACGATAAATGAGGAACTACTTACAGTATGAAATAAACTATAAATACAGGTTTGAAAAAAGATTTTCTTTCTTTCTTTCGTACTATTCGCCATTTCCCGCAATAGCGAGGTAGCGTTAAGAACAGAGGACTGGGCCTTTGAGAGAATATCCTCACCTGGCCCCCTTCTCTGTTCCTTCTTTTGGAAAATTGAAAAAAACGAGAGGGGAGGATTTCCAGCAACCCGCTCCCTCCCCTTTTAGTCGCCTTCTACGACACGCAGGGAATACGCGGGAAGCATTCTTTCTCCCCTATATATATATATATAGATAAAATGAATAATATATATATATATATATATATATATATATATATATATATATATATATATATATATATATATATATATATACATATTTATTTATCTAGTATTTTGCTTTGTCGCTGTCTCCCGCGTTAGTGGGGTAGCGCAAGGAAACAGACGAAAGAATGGCCCAACCCACCCACACATTACACATCAACACACGCAAATATACATACTTTACACATGTATATAGATACACGTCAACACACGCAAATATACATACTTATACATCTCAACGTATACATACATATATAAACACACAGACATATACATATATACACATGTACATAGTTCATACTGTCTGCCTTTATTCATTCCCATCGCCACCCCGCCACACATGAAATAACAACCCCTCCCCCCGCATGTGCGCGAGGTAGCGCTAGGAAAAGACAACAAAGGCCACATTCGTTTACACTCAGTCTCTAGCTGACATGTATAATGCACTGAAACCACAGCTCCCTTTCCACATCCAGGCCCCACAAAACTTTCCATGGTTTACCCCAGACGCTTCACACGCCCTGGTTCAATCCATTGACAGCACGTCGGCCCCGGTATACCACATCGTTCGAATTCACTCTATCCCTTGCACGCCTTTCACCCTTCTGCATGTTCAGGCCCCGATCACTCAAAATATTTTTCACTTCATCTTTTCACCTCCAATTTGGTCTCCCACTTCTTGTTCCCTCCACCTCTGACCAATATATCCTGTTTGTCAATCTTTCCTCACTCATTCTCTCCATGTGACCATACCATTTCAAAACACCCTCTTCTGCTCTCTCAACTACGCTCTTTTTATCACCACACATCTCTCTTACTCTTTCATTACTTACTCGATCAAACCACCTCACACCACATATTATCCTCAAACATCTCATTTCCAGTGCATCCACACTTCTCCGCACAACTATATCTATAGCCCACACCTCGCAACCATATAACATTGTTGGAACCACTATTCCTTCAAACATACCCATTTTTGCTTTCCGAGACAACGTTCTCGACTTCCACACATTTTTCAACGCTCCCAGAACTTTCGCCCCCTCCCCCACCCTATGATTCACTTCCGCTTCCATGGTTCCATCCGCTGCCAAATCCACTCCTAGATATCTAAAACACTTTACTTCCTCCAGTTTTTCTCCATTCAAACTTACCTCCCAGTTGACTTGTCCCTCAACCCTACTGTACCTAATAATCTTGTTCTTATTCACATTTACTCTTAACTTTCTTCTTTCACACACTTTACCAAACTCAGTCACCAGCTTCTGCAGTTTCTCTCACGAATCAGCCACCAGCGCTGTATCATCAGCGAACAACAACTGACTCACTTCCCAAGCTCTCTCATCCACAACAGACTGCATGCTTGCTCCTCTTTCCAAAACTCTTGCATTCCCCTCCCTAACAACCCCATCCATAAATAAATCAAACAACCATGGAGACATCACACACCCCTGCCGCAAACCAACATTCACTGAGAACCAATCACTTTGCGCTCTTCCTACACGTACACATGCCTTACATCCTCGATAAAAACTTTCCACAGCTTCTAAGAACTTGCCTCCCACACCATATATTCTTAATACCTTCCACAGAGCATCTCTATCAACTCTATCATATGCTTTTCTAAGCATTTCTCACATACATTCTTCAAAGCAAACACCTGATCCACACATCCTCTACCACTTCTGAAACCACACTGCTATTCCCCAGTATGATGCTCTGTACATGCCTTCACCCTCTCAATCAATACCCTCCCATATAATTTCCCAGGAATACTCAACAAATTTATACCTTTTGAGCACTCACTCTTATCCCCTTTGCCTTTGTACAATGGCACTATGCAAGCATTCCCCCAGTCCTCAGGCACCTCACCATGAGTCATACATACATTAAATAACCTTACCAACCAATCAACAATACAGTCACCCCATTTTTTTTTTTTTTAATAAATTCCACCCAAACCCGCCGCCTTGCCGGCTTTCATCTTCCGCAAAGCTTTTACTACCTCTTCTCTTTTTACCAAATCATTCTCCCTACCCCTCACTTTGCACACAACCTCGACCAAAACACCCTATATCTGCCACTCTATCACCAAACACATTCAACAAACCTTCAAAATACTCACTTCATCTCCTTCTCATATCACCACTACTTGTTATCACCTCCCCATTAGCCCCCTTCACAGATGTTCCCATTTGTTCCCTTGTCTTACGCACTTTATTTACCTCCTTCCAAAACATCTTTTTATTCTCCCTGAAATTTAATGATACTCTCTCACCCCAACTCTCATTTGCCCTCTTTTTCGCCTCTTGCACCTTTCTCTTGACCTCCTGCCTTTCTTTTATACATCTCCCAGTCATTTCCCTTATTTTCCTGCAAAAATTGTCCAAATGCCTCTCTCTTCTCTTTCACTTATAATCTTACTACCCTTTCTAATCTGCCCACCTCCCACGCTTCTCATGCCACAAGCATCTTTTGCACAAGCAATCACTGCTTCCCTAAATACATTCCATTCCTCCCCCATTGCCCTTACGTCCTTTGTTCTCACCTTTTTCCATTCTGTACTCAGTCTCTCCTGGGTCTTCCTCACACAAGTCTCCTTCCCAAGGTCACTTACTCTCACCACTCTCTTCACCCCAACATTCTCTCTTCTTTTCTGAAATCCTCTACAAATCTTCAACTTCGCCTCCACAAGATAATGATCAGACATCCCTCCAGTTACACCTGGATATATATATATATATATATATATATATATATATATATATATATATATATATTTTTTTTTTTTTTTTCTTTTTTTGCTTTGTCGCTGTCTCCCGCGTTTGCAAGGTAGCGCAAGGAAACAGACGAAAGAAATGGCCCAACCAACCCCCATACACATGTATATACATACGTCCACACACGCAAATATACATACCTACACAGCTTTCCATGGTTTACCCCAGACGCTTCACATGCCCTGATTCAACCCACTGACAGCACGTCAACCCCTGTATACCACATCGATCCAATTCACTCTATTCCTTGCCCTCCTTTCACCCTCCTGCATGTTCTGGCCCCGATCACACAAAATCTTTTTCACTCCATCTTTCCACCTCCAATTTGGTCTCCCACTTCTCCTCGTTCCCTCCACCTTCGACACATATATCCTCTTGGTCAATCTTTCCTCACTCATTCTCTCCATGTGCCCAAACCACTTCAAAACACCCTCTTCTGCTCTCTCAACCACGCTCTTTTTTATTTCCACACATCTCTCTTACCCTTACGTTACTTACTCGATCAAACCACCTCACACCACACATTGTCCTCAAACATCTCATTTCCAGCACATCCACCCTCCTGCGCACAACTCTATCCATAGTCCACGCCTCGCAACCATACAACATTGTTGGAACCACTATTCCTTCAAACATACCCATTTTTGCTTTCCGAGATAATGTTCTCGACTTCCACACATTCTTCAAGGCTCCCAGAATTTTCGCCCCCTCCCCCACCCTATGATCCACTTCCGCTTCCATGGTTCCATCCGCTGCCAGATCCACTCCCAGATATCAAAAACACTTTACTTCCTCCAGTTTTTCTCCATTCAAACTTACCTCCCAATTGACTTGACCCTCAACCCTACTGTACCTAATAACCTTGCTCTTATTCACATTTACTCTTAACTTTCTTCTTTCACACACTTTACCAAACTCAGTCACCAGCTTCTGCAGTTTCTCACATGAATCAGCCACCAGCGCTGTATCATCAGCGAACAACAACTAACTCACTTCCCAAGCTCTCTCATCCCCAACAGACTTCATACTTGCCCCTCTTTCCAAAACTCTTGCATTCACCTCCCTATATATATATATATATATATATATATATATATATATATATATATATATATATATATATATATATATATATCACAGCAAGAAGCCTTTAGTAATATATAACAGCCGAATCTCATGATGTAATAAAGAGGTTAAGTTAGGAGCAGTGGGAGGAGGTTCATAAGGATGTTTTGGCTGACGTGTGAAGCCCTTGGCTCTGCTGGTGGGCCGCAAGACGCCTTATTACTGCACCTGGTGTAGTAGCTCCTGATGTAGGACTGCACCGGTATGGTTGTTGTGGGTGGTATGTTAGTGCTGTGGTGGTATGGTAGAGGTGTGGTGGTATAGCAGAGGTGTAGTGGTATAGTAGAGGTGTGGTGGTATAGTAGAAGTGTGGTGGTATAGTAGAGGTGTGGTAGTATAAGAGGATTTCTTGGTCTGGCGATATGAAATTGATATTGGCGTGGCTGCACTGTACTGGTGGTGGTGGTAGAGGAGAAGGGTAGTGGGCTGAGGTAATCTAGATTTCTCACTGTTGTGCTTGCGAACATTTAAGGCTTACATACTGCCAACAATTGCGTTACTTATCGTTTCACCTAAATCAAGATAAAGCAACCTAACCTCTCTTAAATGTTCATCTTCTCAAAACTGATCTTACCCAACATACTCAAAGGAACCCTGACATACCTAAATTTGCGTAACGAATCGAACCTTAATTTAATGTACTCTATCTTGCCATAGCAAACCCTTACCTAACATACCCTACCCATCCCTTAACGACCTTAATCCAGCCTGACCTATACCTGAATTCTGAGAAAAGTTAGAAGATAGAATAATTAGCATTACTGGCATGTGTCACAAAAGTTTTCTCACAACGCGTGGCATATAAGATTGAGGAACTGCCGTCTGCAAGTAATTGGTATATGTTGAGGTGTTGCCTACCTGCAGATGTACATTTCCTAAACTACAACGTTTAATCATTCAACCATGGTGTAAAATTCAAAGTCTTAATGCCAGCACCGAAAATGCTTTACAGTTTCGTTGTTGTTTCACAGGAATGTGGACTAACATAGACGAATTTGATTTTAAGCAGAGAAGAATTGTTGATTTTCGTCGGGCCCGCCTGTCCGTTGTTAATTCATTTTCAATTCTTTCGTCTTTGCATCCCAGAAAGTTTGACAGGGAGTTATCAAATATTAAGTTCAGCGTAAGAATTGCCAAATGAACTAAGCCTCTTATCAGCTCTTGTCAATGATACGGTACATTTCCGGACGCTGGAGTGCCTTAACCAACCAAACCTAAATTCAGTTACGTTAAGAAGTATGTGGGGAGTCTGTTCCAAAAGAAGGAACAGAGAAGGGGGCCAGATGAGGATATTCCCTCAAAGGCCCAGTCCTCTGTTCTTAACGCTACCTCGCTAACGTGGGAAGTGGCGAATAGTATGAAAGAAAAAAAAATAATAATGATAATAATAATAATAATATTCCCTCAGAGGCCCAGTCCTCTGTTCTTAACGCTACCTTGCTAACGCGGGAAATGGCGAATAGTTTGAAAGAAAGAAAATAATACTAATAATGATAATAATAGTAATACCAATAATAATGATGATAATGATAATAATAATGATAATAATGATAAAGTAATCCAAGTCCACCTTTGCGGCTCAACTTATTCCAGCCGCCATCACAACACAAGCCACTTTTTATTCCAGACGGCGTCCTGGGCTGAGGCTCGCACGGCTGCTCCAATTTTCATGACTTCTGTGACTTTGTTAACCTCACAGAGGCCAAGGGACCTTATTAGCCCTTAGGCCATACACTAACTTTACTGTAAATTGGATAAAACGTTACTGAAAGACTTAGAAAAAAACAATTTCCACAAAGGGGTGGACTCGATAACTAGAGCAGTATGGTCACCAGTCTGTGCTGCTTGAATAAGACTAAAAACCAATCATTGGTCTAGCATGTAACCATGTGGATCAACCAATGGTTTAGCATGTAACCATGTGGATCATCCATTGGTTCGGCACGTAACTGTATGGATATACTGTTTTATCATAAGCTTACGTCAGAGCTCAAGTTAGTAATACCAAACAGCAAATCTTCTTAAAACACTGAATAGTTTTGCTACATTGTACACTATGGGTTTGGTGATATGATGCCCTAATGTTGATGGTGACACTGAGAGTATAAAGATGGCGATGCGCTGACAGTGGCGATGTGTGTGTATTACTAGTGACAGCATATCCTCATGGTGTGTATTACTAGTGACAGCATATCCTCATGGTGTGTATTACTAGTGACAGCATATCCTCATGGTGTGTATTACTAGTGACAGCATATCCTCATGGTGTGTATTACTAGTGACAGCATATCCTCATGGAAAAAAAAGATTATAAATGATAGTAATAATGAGAATATAATAACCATTGCTAGCACAAACTGTTAAGATCCCACTAGTTATGCCGAGACTAGTGCATCAAAGATGACAACTAAGTCAAAGCTGACGACAAAGCAAAACAATTACGCTGATCTGCTGGGGTAGGCAACGTGGAGGATGGACCCCATTATGACGTTTGGTTTTCAAATTGGTATTGTGGGGAGACGTTATCCCTCATAACACTCCTGAACGCACACAGCATCTTTACAGTACACCACAAAATAATATTTGTTTTAAGAATACAATTTTCAAAATCACCTCCATCGCTTGTTAATCCCCTGTTCATGTCATTAACTATGGACGGACCTTATGAACTGCCACTTAGTCCTTAAAGAATGAGAGGAATGAGTGAAAATAAGTGGGGAATACCTACCAGGGAGGGAGTCAGAACCGTGTGCAGCCGCTTCTGGGGCTCTCTGGATGTCCGCCATAACAAGTGACAAATGAAGTGTTGCATAGAAGTCACAGGGAAGGACAGGCAGCGCTGCAATAGAAGTGTTGCTCATAGTCGGGAAACACTTCAGGACAACAAGTGTTATACCAACACAAGATGCGATGCGGGAATTCTTAGAACTCCTGGTGAACCTGAGGTAAGAATGCATTATCCACTGCCATCTGGAGAATGTTCCTCTTTACAACAAGTGTTCAGGACAGGGTGATACAACACGTAACGTGATGATAAACATTAAATGGAAAGTTGGCGATGTCGAAGGTCCAGCCCAGAGAGACAGCTTTACTATACTGTGACGTCAGCTCGCACTACTGTCTTGTGTTCGCTTTACTTGAATTAATCGATCTGACTGTGTTGGAGGCTTATAGCAAGTACAAGTGATCGATTCTTCTGTAGAGGAAGTTGCTTATAGCAAGTACAAGTGATCGATTCTTCTGTAGAGGAAGTTGCTCATAGCAAGTACAAGTGATCGATTCTTCTGTAGAGTAAGTTGCTTATAGCAACTACAAGTGTTCGATTCTTCTGTAGAGGAAGTTGCTTATAGCAACTACAAGTGTTCGATTCTTCTGTAGAGGAAGTTTCTTATAGCAACTACAAGTGTTCGATTCTTCTGTAGAGGAAGTTGCTTATATCAACTACAAGTGTTCGATTCTTCTGTAGAGGAAGTTGCTCATAGCAAGTACAAGTGTTCGATTCTTCTGTAGAGGAAGTTGCTTATAGCAACTACAAGTGTTCGATTCTTCTGTAGAGGAAGTTGCTTATAGCAACTACAAGTGTTCGATTCTTCTGTAGAGGAAGTTGCTCATAGCAACTACAAGTGTTCGATTCTTCTGTAGAGGAAGTTTCTTATAGCAACTACAAGTGTTCGATTCTTCTGTAGAGGAAGTTGCTTATAGCAACTACAAGTGTTCGATTCTTCTGTAGAGGAAGTTGCTTATAGCAACTACAAGTGTTCGATTCTTCTGTAGAGGAAGTTCCTACTTCTAGTTTGACTCCGTTGTGGCGGTTGTTCACTTTACACTATTAAGAAATTCTGACTTTCCTTAGTGGAAATCCCACACAAGTGAAGGAGTTGGAAACTACGAGTAACTATACCAAGGTTTGACAGGTGACCCCAGGCAAATACATGGCCCCCAGCATCTGCTGCTGGGTGCTGTATGGGCGTCCTATTTGTTCAGCATGTAGCTACTGGGTCGTGCATGACCAACCTGATATACACAAGGTTATTCTGTTTCATGTCGCATATCATTCCCTGACAAGAATTCTATGATTTTAAAGTATCATGATATCAATTTCTTGACTACATATCATTGAGATAACCTTCTACCACAGACAATAATGTGACTATTTTACTTAATGATTGCTCACACGAGGTCGTGGACGAGCAACAATCTTCTCCTTTGTTGCTAACCTCATCCAGGCTCTCAGCCTCAATATGGTAACTTTTTCTAAATATCCACCATCGTCTACTGACTTACACCGACCTCTCCACCTCTGCTCCTTACTTCTATTGATCATAAAGACTCTCTTGCTAATCTCATCTGCTCTAGACCCTGCAGACGACCTACTCTGATCTCCTTACCTCTAGTGCTGACCTTATCCGACCTCCCAGCTTTGCAAATCCGCACTCCAACATCTAGCTACTCATAACCTACAGGATCCTGAGCTTTATAACATCTGCAAAACATTTTAAGCCAAACGATTTGGAGAAACATTGCCTACGATGATCTACTGGGGTTAGTTATTAGTATGTGGTTCACAAGATGCTCTGGGAATTTTTCTTTTATATATATATATATATATATATATATATATATATATCCCTGGGGATAGGGGAGAAAGAATACTTCCCACGTATTCCCTGCGTGTCGTAGAAGGCGACTAAAAGGGAAGGGAGCGGGGGGCTGGAAATCCTCCCCTCTCATTTTTTTAATTTTCCAAAAGAAGGAACAGAGAAGGGGGCCAGGTGAGGATATTTCCTTAAAGGCCCAATCCTCTGTTCTTAACGCTACCTCGCTAATGCGGGAAATGGCGAATAGTATGAAAGAAAAAGATATATATATATATATATATATATATATATATATATATATATATATATATATATATATATATATATATATATATATATATATATTCCTATAAGTCCACGGGGAAAAATGAAACACGATAAGTTCCCAAGTGCACTTTCGCGTAATAATCACATCATCAGGGGAGACAAGAGAGAAATATAAGTCATTTGATATACATCGAAGAGACGAAGTTAGGACGCCATTTGGTAAACATGCGATTGTCCAAGACATGTCTTAGACAATCGCATGTTTACCAATGGCGTCCTTGCTTCGTCTCTTCGATGTATATCAAATGACTTTTATTTCTCTCTTGTATCTCCCCTGATGATGTGATTATTACACGAAAGTGCACTTGGGAGCTTGTGTTTCATTTTCCCCGTGGACTCATAAGAATATCTTGATCACGCGAAAAATTGTGATCCTTTCCAATATATATATATATATATATATATATATATATATATATATATATATATATATATATATATATATATATGATTAAAAACGACGATTTAATTTGCTATTATGAAATGAAACTATGAATGATAATATATAAATTGTCTTAATTACAATACCTTACAGGTCGTGGAGCAAGCAGCGTTTTGATTCTTATTCACAAACACATTAAGAAAATATTACCTTGCCTGAAACTTCTCTTGTGATATTTTCCCCAAGATGAATTTCATATGAACATCTGTGCAGGTCACTGAGGACTTTGTACCAATGTGCTCAGATGCTGCGCGCTCCTGCCTCCATCAGGACCAAGCTCGAGGGTCATCCTGCCTCTTGGTCACAAGATTGCATGCAATGCAGCGTCTTAAGGAGTGAGAGTTTCGCCCCAAAAAATATTAGAAATGAACACTGATCATCTTAGTACAGTTAGTAAATACACCATGATGGTACTGTTCCTTTTCCAATTATAAAAAAGGTCAGCAGGTGATAGTATAATAGCTTCACTTTAAAGAGAAGAATTTCTTCGAGGCGTCATCATATTAACTTCATACCAGCACAACGCGCGCAGCCACTAAGGTTGTGGCATCACTCAGGCACAGTAAAATGACCCTCTAAGACAGCCTGGCCAGAGACAGATAACAGTAATAATATCAAACAAATACGTCTCCTTCGTCAGAGGCGTTTAGTTTAGAAGCTCTGCTTACAAACGCAGGTTCTCCCGCTGGAAAGGGGAATGTAATTTGCCCACCCTACACTCACCTGAGTCCACACCTCTGCAACTGCTTCCGAGATTATCTGGTTATCTGGAATCAAGGTAAAAAAATAACTTCGGTAATTAGTTTTTCATAATCTTAGAGAAACAGAAATGATCAGCAGACAGCTGTCTGGATAGCTTTTACACTGTTGTTAACTGGTACCAGTAGTGCACAGTGGTTACGTGGTCCTAGTAGATCTTTTCTATTTCTCTTGCCTCTTCCATCACTCTGTTTCTTTTTTCCTCATGTTTATGGGTCACTCTCATCTCCCGTCTCTCTCTTCTTCCCTCTCTCCGCTTCCTCTCACCTACTCCCACCACTATTCCCTCAAAATTTCATCTCCCCCTTCCTTTGCCTTCTTTCCTTCCCTTAAAGCTCTTCCACACACTGACACACTGCTTTACTCACACCTGTTCCATATCCTGACCTCTCTTCCAAACTCCAATATTTTCACCTAATTCATATTCCCTCTCCCATGGTTCAATATATCTCCCACCTCCAACATCATCACCCACTCTCTCTCGTATTCATCTTCCCTCCATCCCATTCCCTCTCCCCTTCCTCCATCTCCCACTGACAATAACAATTACCACCCCATTCTCCATTTCCATGATGCTCTTCTCCGTATCCATCGCATTTTCTCAGCCCCTCCATAGTCTTACTCCTTCCTCCACGGTGATGCCTTCCTCCGGGACCTCCACCTTAGTATTCCAGGGAGAGGTGCCGCCATGTTCCAAGTTTGCCAAGGCCTGCTGGGCATATCAGTCGGCTTTAAGACGTCCTCGGGCTGGCTGGCTTAAGATCTGACGCCCACAAGCTAGTTAAAGCAGTCGTGGCAGCTCACGCTAACCCCTGGTGGTGCATGAGGGGTAAATCATCCTACTTGTTGGTATCGGATGACACATCCCGGTCGTGGGAGCGGACGACACACCCCAGGTCGTGGGAGCAGACGACACACCCTAGGTCGTGGGAGCGGACGACACACCCCATGTTGTGGGAGCGGACGACACACCCCAGGTCGTGGGAGCGGACGACACACCCCAGGTCGTGGGAGCGGACGACACACCCCAGGTCGTGGGAGCGGACAACACACCCCAGATCGTGGGAGAGGACGACACACCCCAGATCGTGGGAGCGGACGGCAAAACCCGGTTGCAGGAGCGGACGACACACCCTAGGTCGGAGTGGACGACAAACCCGAGGTCGTGGGAGCGGACGACACACTCCAGGTTGTAGGAGCCGAGGTCGTGGGAGCGGACGACTTACCCCGGTCTTGAGAGCGGACGGCACACATTAGGTCGTGGGGGTGGAGGACACACCCTAGATCGTGAACACGACGACGTACTGTAAGTCTCGTGGTGTGGTCACATTGCTGAGGCTGATCTGGTAACATCTATAAAATGAACATCTAACTAAAGAGAGGTTAACCCGTCTGCATTATGACTCGACCCTTGGGCGTAAAGGCACGACCCTAGAGTTCGAGGGCCTTGGATCCGACCCTTACGGAACTTAGGATCAAAACTCAGACTATAACTAGGGATGGTCTCGCGCGACTGCTCACCCGGTCAGGGTGTAAGCTACTGACTGATTGATGTGTCGTAAGGGCACATTACAGTCCGGCTGCCACGACTTAACTATGTGATGCTCGAAATTGGCGTAATTTTTTTCGCAACACTGTCAGCAGTAGTGAAAAATTACAACGAAACATTATGGAAACTAGAAAAATGAAATACAGACGACACTATCGAAGCGACACGAAAAATGATAATGATAATAATGATAATGATAGTTATGAAAATAATGATAACAATAATGATGATGATAATAAAATGACATTGATAATAATGATAATGATAGGAATGATAATAATAATGATAATAATATTGCAATAATGATAATAATAAAATGATATTGATAATAGTAATAATAATAATAATAATAATGATAATAATGATAATAATAATAATAATAATAATAATAATAATAATAGCAATAATAATGATAATAATAATAATAATAATAATAATAATGATAATAATGATAATGATAATAATATTGACAATAACAGTAGTAATTGATAATAATGATTAATAATAACCGAAACCTTCACAGCTGACGTTTATCCAGTGTCAGGATGGAGAACTGAGGATGTGCTATAAATCGTTCATATCGTCACTATAACGCTTGGTGAACTGTCTACCCAGATGTCATGATCATGGTCAGCTATCACCAACGGTTCTTTGTGGACATAATGATATGGTGTTCATCACAGTTGTTTCTTATTACAAACCCTGATTTACGCAATATGAATTCACGTTGAGAATCATAAGTACCGTATATAAACTACAAGAAAACGTAGGTTACCTTCAAATACTAAAACGTGGCTCTTGTTTTAGCCTCCTGAAACCCTCTGCTCCAGTAACAACAGCGCCTGTAACCCATGTCAACGGCTGCGCTCATAACCAGAGACATAGCTTGGCTCGGGCCAACGCCGTATAATAATAAACAGAGCAATTTATCTACCTATCGAATCCACCATTGGCCCTCCCTCAGACCAAGCCATTTATTCTCCTGTCCAGCTTACATACATTGGCCATTTTTCCTCCTAATGTTGCGCCGTGTTGTCGGATAAGGAAGAAGGAAAGCTGAGATTGAAACCATAAATCCCTTACGGTTTTTAATGAAACACACTGCCTTAGTGGTTTCTAGTAGTGAAGCATGCACCTCATGGGTTTTAATGAAACCGAATCTTGAAGACAAAAGAACGTTTATGATTAAAATCATGAGGCTTGAAAAACCAGCTCACGTCGTGTACAACACCCACGAAGCCACCATTATTCTATGACACGAAGTTCTCTTCATCTCTGATGCGTTAACTCTTGGCGGTTTCTAATGATAAAAACTAGCCGCAGCTTCCAAATTGTGCTTAAAAAAAGTCTCAAGCTAAATACAGTGAGTAACGTCAGGAACAAAATGCCCTTTTGGTCTGCAATGGAGGTTCACAACTGAAATTTTCTTAAAAAAAAATATGCAGTAATGGACGACTCTTTTATGAGAATTAGTTGACAAATTTTGAGATGAGACTTGTGTTTTCCTGTAAGGTCTGAACATTTTGTGAGCAAGTGCTTCAAGAGTTCTCCCAACGGAAAATTAAAAACAAATGATACTTAGTTACCAAATGACGTAGGAATTTTGTGCATTTTGTAACAGCATATAACAAAAACTATAGATAAAAAACACTAAAAACAAACGCATATGATAGAGTTGACAGAGATGCTCTGTGGAAGGTATTAAGAATATATGGTGTGGGAGGCAAGTTCTTAGAAGCAGTGAAAAGTTTTTATCGAGGATGTAGGGCATGAGTACGAATAGGAAGAGAGGAAAGCGACTGGTTCTCAGTGAATGTCGGTTTGCGGCAGGGGTGCGTGATGTCTCCATGGTTGTTTAATTTGTTTATGGATGGGGTTGTTAGGGAGGTGAATGCAAGAGTTTTAGAGAGATGGGCAAGTATGCAGTCTGTTGTGGATGAGAGAGCTTAGGAAGTGATTCAGTTGTTGTTCGCTGATGAAACAGCGCTGGTGGCTGATTCGGGTGAGAAACTGCAAAAGCAGGTGACTGAGTTTGGTAAAGTGTATTGTCCTCCAACATCTCATTTCCAGCACATCCACCCTCCTGCGCACAACTCTATCTATAGCCCACGCCTCGCAACCATAAATCATTGTTGAAACCACTATTCCTTCAAACATACCCATTTTTGCTTTTCAAGATAACGTTCTCGACTTCCACACATTCTTCAACGCTCCTAGAACTTTCGCCCCCTCCCTCATCCTATGATTCCCTTCCGCTTCCATGGTTCCGTCCGCTGCCAAATCCACTCCAAGATATCTAAAACACTTCACTTTCTCCAGTTTTTCTCCATTCAAACTTACCTCCCAATTCACTTGTCCCTCAACCCTACTGTACCTAATAACCTTGCTCTTATTCACATTTACTCTCAGCTTTCTTCTTTCAGACACTTTACCAAACTCAGTCATCAGCTTTTGCAGTTTCTCACTCGAATCAGCCACCAGCGCTGTATCATCAGCGAACAACTGACTCGCTTCCCAAGCTCTCTCATCCACAACAGACTGCATACTTGCTCCTCTTTCCAAAACTCTTGCATTCCCCTCCCTAACAACCCCATCCATAAACAAATTAAACAGCCATGGATACATCACGCACCCCTGCCGCAAACCAATATATATATATATATATATATATATATATATATATATATATATATATATATATATATATATATATATATATATATATTTATATATTCGTTTATAGCGATTCCTTTGTGTCTTTCCTCGTTCACTACCATGTCTATTCATTACTTCTTCGTCTCAGCTTCAACTTAACATATTTTTTTAACATAGAATTGGTCTCCGCCCTTCCTATTTGCACCTGACTCATCTAGGTTACCGACGACCTTATTTACCTGGTAGTGGTAGTCAGCCATCCAGGGCATGTGGCCGGAAGAACTGGACGACAAGTAAACTGAGCTGGTTCCCTCGCTGGTAGGTTACAGCTTTCAATCACCCACAACAATATTCACCACTAAAGTGTAACTAATGGTTGTAGTTTCTCGTGTTCACTGGTGTGTGTGTGTGTGTGTGTGTGTGTGTGTGTGTGTGTGTGTGTGTGTGTGTAACAAATGACTACTATGCCTTTTAAAGTCACTATTAGTGAAAAACAATCAATTTAATATTCTTTCATGATTCACATGACGACGCTTAAAAACATTTGCCTAAATCAGGGATCTTAAGATCATATCTCCTTAAGAAAGCTTTGTTATCTCAGCACAACAGAGATCATCACTAACCGTAATACATAACGTCAAATTTGACTGAATCTGAGAGTGATCATGTCACCCACCCTCCCGCCCAGGTCAGGGAAATCTGATAGAATTAGGCAGATCTTTACGGATCTCAGGTATGGAGATGTGACTGACACGAATCATGGATAAAAAAAGTTCTAATTCCGCCATCATGGGAGCTGCAAACCCTCAGACATTATATGTTTTCCAAGGAAGGAAATTATCAAAAAATGTAATAAAATTAAAACATGAAAATAAGAATGGGTTATAGTCAGCTGGTGTGCAGCACCTCTTAGTGACGGTCGGTGGGCACATGTCATCATCAGCTGTGCCAGGGTAAGGCTGAACCTCCCGAGGAACTCTGGAGATGCTCCTGTAACGCTTTTAATTAGCTCCCGAGTCTTAGCTGAGTCGTTTTTGTGTGTCAAGGATCTGTTTTCGTAATACCGCCGCTGGATATTCTAATTAAGACGTCAAGTTTGTCTCGGTCAGAAAACATTAGAAACAAAACCACTTTTCTTCTTGGTGGCCACATGTATTTCCAGTGTAGAACCAGGGGATGACAGACGATATGCTCCACTTACGTCGCTACCTGGTGGGGTTGATGCTGTGTTATTCTCGTGGCACTCGAAATGGTCGATGGGAGGATCCACGACGACAGACACTGAAAATCACTACCTTATTAAGATATAGATAGAAATCGTTAAGTGAAATTATATTTTCCATATGGCTCAAGTAAAAGGCAGGCTATCATACCCAAGGGCCATAACGTCGGAGTAAAGGGTCACACAGTCATTTTCCACGGGTCAGTCTCGGGTGTGAGGATGTAGCGGTCCACTCAGCACTGAGAGTGGATCCAAGTTCTCCCTCTGTTAGAGGACCCTAACATGAAATATTAGGGTGACGGCTGGGTAAAAATTACAGGGTGCTTTTCTGAAAAGTCCTAAGCGTCCAGCGATCGTGTCTTCTAGTTCCATATCATGCACGACTGTATGATGAAGATGTGGCATTTGCCAGTCCTAGGAGCCTCCTGTAATGCCTCGGTGTATCACATCTTACCTCCTTTTGGGATCATTAGCGGTGTGGGTGTGGCTGCAGGCTAATTCAGGAGGGAAGCTAGTTCCCTGAGTTGTGATGTAGACGAGGGCTATCATAACACGACCTAGTTTGCTCTCCTGTGCAGCAACTTCACAATGGTTGGTAATAAGTGAGGCAGGTGACAGGTGGAACTAGGCAGATGTGTGCTCGCCTTGTGTTCAGCTTTATTACTGTGAGTTTATATCACAGTTCTCTGCAGTGCCGGAGTTATATGAGCTTTACTGACGCTGCTGTAGACTGGAACTGTCTTCTTAAGCTGAGCCACGGTGGCAACCTTGGGTTAAGATGCTCCGGTTGTCTTTCGTCGTCTTGGGTCTTAATGGCGCTACCTCGCTCAGTATGCCAGGGTTGTTAAGATGCTGGGAACGGTGTTGGGAAATTGCTGGGAAGCCAGAACAGGAGACAGCAGACGGGAGGGCGGCCACTATGACGCAGATTCTCGCATATGCATGTTGTTTGCCTTGGGTTGGGTAATGACGCAGTCCTGGACCTCTGTGATGTGATGTTTACCTGACTGCCACAACACGTTTCATTCCATCTTCGGGCGATAATGTTACTTGCATTATGGTGTATGTCGTAATGGTGTTGAACTCCTGTGGTGTGGCCAATGGTGTTGAGCTCCTGTGGGGGCCAGATGGTGTTGACTCCTGGGGTTTGGGGCCCAGATGATGCTGAGCCTGTGTTGTAGCCAATGGTGTTATCCTTTGGGCCAATGATGCTGACTCTGTGTTGTACCCAAATTGTTTGAGTTCCTGTGTGTGGCCAAGGGTTTGAACTCTGCGTTGGGGCAGGGGGACGAGTTCCTGTGGGTGGCCAGAGGGTTGAGTTCCTGTGGTTTTAAACCCACGTGGGGGTGAGTTCATAACAACCTAACAACTACTTTGACCTGGGGTTAAAGGCCACGTCATTATACTTAAGGATCGAAACAATATGCTGGAGCTATCAGTAAAATTTTGGGGGAAATAAAAAATTTCTGGAAGGGGGTAAATGGGTGCAAGAAAAGGGGGCAAAGGGAACTTCATAAAGGGGGTAAAGGGGGAGGTGAAACAAGTAGCGGTGTGTGAAAGGAGATGGAATGATATTTTGAAGGTTTTTTGAAGTGTCGATACAGAGGGGGCAGATATAGGGTTTTTGGGTCGAGGGTTGCAAAGGGGAAAGGGTTGGGGAAAATATTTGGAAAACAGAGAAGAGGTAAAAAAAAAGTTTTGCGGAAGAAAACCCGGGAAAGGCACAGGTTTGGAGGGTTTTGCAGGGAATTTATTAAAAAAGGGGGGTGACTGTATTGTTAAGGGTTTGGGGAAGGGTTATTTTAATGTATGATGACCATGTGAGGTCCTGAGGTTTGCGGAATGCGTGTAGGCCATTGTAAAAAGGAAAAGGGGGAAAAAGGGGGATGCTAAATTACAGGGTATAAGTTTGTTGAGTTTCTGTTAAATTATATGGGGGGGTATTGATTAGAGGGTGAAGCATTACAGAGCATCAAAAAGGGAAGACATGCGTTTCAGAAGTGGAAGGAGTTGGATCAGGTTTTGCTTTAAGAATGTATCAGAAATACTTAGAAAACAAAGGATTTTTATGTAGCATTTTTTGGACTGGAGAAGGCATATAAGAGTTTAAGAGATGCTCTGTGGAAGGATTTAAAAATAAATTTTTGGGGGGCAAGTTGTTAGAAGCAGTGAAAAGTTTTTTATCGAGGGTGTAAGGGATGTGTACGTGTAGGGGAAAAGAGGAAAGTGATTTTTTCCAGTGAATGTAGGTTTGCGGCAGGGTGGGTGTCCCAGGTTTTTTTAATTTGTTTTTTGGATGGGGTTGTTTAAGGGGGGTAAAAGCAAGAGTTTGAAAGAGGGGGAAGTATGAAATCTTTGGGGATAAGAGCTTGGAAGTGATCAGTTGTTGTTCGCTGATGAAAAAGCGCTGGGGGCTGATTCGTAAAACTGCAAAGCGGTGACTGATTTGGTAAATAACCTTGCTCTTATTCACATTTACTCTCAGCTTTCTTCTTTCAGACACTTTACCAAACTCAGTCATCAGCTTTTGCAGTTTCTCACTCGAATCAGCCACCAGCGCTGTATCATCAGCGAACAACAACTGACTCGCTTCCCAAGCTCTCTCATCCACAACAGACTGCATACTTGCTCCTCTTTCCAAAACTCTTGCATTCCTCTCCCTAACAACCCCATCCATAAACAAATTAAACAGCCATGGATACATCACGCACCCCTGCCGCAAACCAATATATATATATATATATATATATATATATATATATAATATATATATATAATATATATATATATATATATATATATATTTATATATTCGTTTATAGCGATTCCTTTGTGTCTTTCCTCGTTCACTACCATGTCTATTCATTACTTCTTCGTCTCAGCTTCAACTTAACATATTTTTTAACATAGAATTGGTCTCCGCCCTTCCTATTTGCACCTGACTCATCTAGGTTACCGACGACCTTATTTACCTGGTAGTGGTAGTCAGCCATCCAGGGCATGTGGCCGGAAGAACTGGACGACAAGTAAACTGAGCTGGTTCCCTCGCTGGTAGGTTACAGCTTTCAATCACCCACAACAATATTCACCACTAAAGTGTAACTAATGGTTGTAGTTTCTCGTGTTCACTGGTGTGTGTGTGTGTGTGTGTGTGTGTGTGTGTGTGTGTGTGTGTGTGTGTGTGTAACAAATGACTACTATGCCTTTTAAAGTCACTATTAGTGAAAAACAATCAATTTAATATTCTTTCATGATTCACATGACGACGCCATTAAAAACATTCTGCCTAAATCAGGGATCTTAAGATCATATCTCCTTAAGAAAGCTTTGTTATCTCAGCACAACAGAGATCATCACTAACCGTAATACATAACGTCAAATTTGACTGAATCTGAGAGTGATCATGTCACCCACCCTCCCGCCCAGGTCAGGGAAATCTGATAGAATTAGGCAGATCTTTACGGATCTCAGGTATGGAGATGTGACTGACACGAATCATGGATAAAAAAAGTCTAATTCCGCCATCATGGGAGCTGCAAACCCTCAGACATTATATGTTTTCCAAGGAAGGAAATTATCAAAAAATGATAAAAATAAAACATGAAAATAAGAATGGGTTATAGTCAGCTGGTGTGCAGCACCTCTTAGTGACGGTCGGTGGGCACATGTCATCATCAGCTGTGCCAGGGTAAGGCTGAACCTCCCGAGGAACTCTGGAGATGCTCCTGTAACGCTTTTAATTAGCTCCCGAGTCTTAGCTGAGTCGTTTTTGTGTGTCAAGGATCTGTTTTCGTAATACTGCCGCTGGATATTCTAATTAAGACGTCAAGTTTGTCTCGGTCAGAAAACATTAGAAACAAAACCACTTTTCTTCTTGGTGGCCACATGTATTCCAGTGTAGAACCAGGGGATGACAGACGATATGCTCCACTTACGTCGCTACCTGGTGGGGTTGATGCTGTGTTATTCTCGTGGCACTCGAAATGGTCGATGGGAGGATCCACGACGACAGACACTGAAAATCACTACCTTATTAAGATATAGATAGAAATCGTTAAGTGAAATTATATTTTCCATATGGCTCAAGTAAAAGGGCAGGCTATCATACCCAAGGGCCATAACGTCGGAGTAAAGGGTCACACAGTCATTTTCCACGGGTCAGTCTCGGGTGTGAGGATGTAGCGGTCCACTCAGCACTGAGAGTGGATCCAAGTTCTCCCTCTGTTAGAGGACCCTAACATGAAATATTAGGGTGACGGCTGGGTAAAAATTACAGGGTGCTTTTCTGAAAAGTCCTAAGCGTCCAGCGATCGTGTCTTCTAGTTCCATATCATGCACGACTGTATGATGAAGATGTGGCATTTGCCAGTCCTAGGAGCCTCCTGTAATGCCCTCGGTGTATCACATCTTACCTCCTTTTGGGATCATTAGCGGTGTGGGTGTGGCTGCAGGCTAATTCAGGAGGGAAGCTAGTTCCCTGAGTTGTGATGTAGACGAGGGCTATCATAACACGACCCTAGTTTGCTCTCCTGTGCAGCAACTTCACAATGGTTGGTAATAAGTGAGGCAGGTGACAGGTGGAACTAGGCAGATGTGTGCTCGCCTTGTGTTCAGCTTTATTACTGTGAGTTTATATCACAGTTCTCTGCAGTGCCGGAGTTATATGAGCTTTACCTGACGCTGCTGTAGACTGGAACTGTCTTCTTAAGCTGAGCCACGGTGGCAACCTTGGGTTAAGATGCTCCGGTTGTCTTTCGTCGTCTTGGGTCTTAATGGCGCTACCTCGCTCAGTATGCCAGGGTTGTTAAGATGCTGGGAACGGTGTTGGGAAATTGCTGGGAAGCCAGAACAGGAGACAGCAGACGGGAGGGCGGCCACTATGACGCAGATTCTCGCATATGCATGTTGTTTGCCTTGGGTTGGGTAATGACGCAGTCCTGGACCCTCTGTGATGTGATGTTTACCTGACTGCCACAACACGTTTCATTCCATCTTCGTCGATAATGTTACTTGCATTATGGTGTATGTCGTAATGGTGTTGAACTCCTGTGGTGTGGCCAGATGGTGTTGAGCTCCTGTGGTGTGGCCAGATGGTGTTGAGCTCCTGTGGTGTGGCCAGATGATGCTGAGCTCTGTGTTGTAGCCAGATGGTGTTGAGTTCCTGTGTGTGGCCAGATGATGCTGAGCTCTGTGTTGTAGCCAGATTGTGTTGAGTTCCTGTGTGTGGCCAGATGGTTTTGAACTCTGCGTTGTAGGCAGATGGTACTGAGTTCCTGTGGTGTGGCCAGATGGTGATGAGTTCCTGTGGTATAGCCACGTGGTGGTGAGTTCATAACAACCTAACAACTACTTTGACCTGAGGTTAAAGGCCACGTCATTATACTTAAGGATCGTAACAATATGCTGAGAGACTATCAGTAAATTTTAGGGAGAATAAAAAGATGTTCTGGAAGGAGGTAAATAGGGTGCGTAAGACAAGGGAGCAAATGGGAACTTCAGTGAAGGGCGTAAATGGGGAGGTGATAACAAGTAGCGGTGATGTGAGAAGGAGATGGAATGAGTATTTTGAAGGTTTGTTGAATGTGTCTGATGACAGAGTGGCAGATATAGGGTGTTTTGGTCGAGGTGGTGTGCAAAGTGAGAGGGTTAGGGAAAATGATTTGGTAAACAGAGAAGAGGTAGTAAAAGCTTTGCGGAAGATGAAAGCCGGCAAGGCAGCAGGTTTGGATGGTATTGCAGTGGAATTTATTAAGAAAGGGGGTGACTGTATTGTTGAATGGTTGGTAAGGTTATTTAATGTATGTATGACTCATGGTGAGGTGCCTGAGGATTGGCGGAATGCGTGCATAGTGCCATTGTACAAAGGCAAAGGGGATAAGAGTGAGTGCTCAAATTACAGAGGTATAAGTTTGTTGAGTATTCCTGGTAAATTATATGGGAGGGTATTGATTGAGAGGGTGAAGGCATGTACAGAGCATCAGATTGGGGAAGAGCAGTGCGGTTTCAGAAGTGGTAGAGGATGTGTGGATCAGGTGTTTGCTTTGAAGAATGTATGCGAGAAATACTTAGAAAAGCAAATGGATTTGTATGTAGCATTTATGGATCTGGAGAAGGCATATGATAGAGTTGATAGAGATGCTCTGTGGAAGGTATTAAGAATATATGGTGTGGGAGGCAAGTTGTTAGAAGCAGTGAAAAGTTTTTATCGAGGATGTAAGGCATGTGTACGTGTAGGAAGAGAGGAAAGTGATTGGTTCTCAGTGAATGTAGGTTTGCGGCAGGGGTGTGTGATGTCTCCATGGTTGTTTAATTTGTTTATGGATGGGGTTGTAAGGGAGGTAAATGCAAGAGTCCTGGAAAGAGGGGCAAGTATGAAGTCTGTTGGGGATGAGAGAGCTTGGGAAGTGAGTCAGTTGTTGTTCGCTGATGATACAGCGCTGGTGGCTGATTCATGTGAGAAACTGCAGAAGCTGGTGACTGAGTTTGGTAAAGTGTGTGGAAGAAGAAAGTTGAGAGTAAATGTGAATAAGAGCAAGGTTATTAGGTACAGTAGGGGTGAGGGTCAAGTCAATTGGGAGGTGAGTTTGAATGGAGAAAAACTGGAGGAAGTGAAGTGTTTTAGATATCTGGGAGTGGATCTGTCAGCGGATGGAACCATGGAAGCGGAAGTGGATCATAGGGTGGGGGAGGGGGCGAAAATTTTGGGAGCCTTGAAAAATGTGTGGAAGTCGAGAACATTATCTCGGAAAGCAAAAATGGGTATGTTTGAGGGAATAGTGGTTCCAACAATGTTGTATGGTTGCGAGGCGTGGGCTATGGATAGAGATGTGCGCAGGAGGATGGATGTGCTGGAAATGAGATGTTTGAGGACAATGTGTGGTGTGAGGTGGTTTGATCGAGTAAGTAACGTAAGGGTAAGAGAGATGTGTGGAAATAAAAAGAGCGTGGTTGAGAGAGCAGAAGAGGGTGTTTTGAAATGGTTTGGGCACATGGAGAGAATGAGTGAGGAGAGATTGACCAAGAGGATATATGTGTCGGAGGTGGAGGGAACGAGGAGAAGAGGGAGACCAAATTGGAGGTGGAAAGATGGAGTGAAAAAGATTTTGTGTGATCGGGGCCTGAACATGCAGGAGGGTGAAAGGAGGGCAAGAAATAGAGTGAATTGGAGTCATGTGGTATACAGGGGTTGACGTGCTGTCAGTGGATTGAAGCAAGGCATGTGAAGCGTCTGGGGTAAACCATGGAAAGCTGTGTAGGTATGTATATTTGCGTGTGTGGACGTGTGTATGTACATGTGTATGGGGGGGGGGGGGTTGGGCCATTTCTTTCGTCTGTTTCCTTGCGCTACCTCGCAAGCGCGGGAGACGGCGACAAAGTATAAAAAAAAAAAAAAAAAAAAAAATCGTGTCCGAGGTGTTAATCTTATCAATTCAGTTATGTTATCTCGGCTAGTGATCAAAGTGTAACCCATATGACACCTGTGTGACCACGGCCTCTACAGTGTAACCCATACGAGGATCCTAGTGTGACCACGACCTCTACAACACTCTGCTGCTAGTGATGTACGAGAATTCCTCTAAAAGATACATTTTTTTGTTGAATAATTCAAGTTTTCTCACTTTCTTAAAAGCAACAGAGAGAGATGATCTTTATGAATAAGATAAGAATACTGGTGCTTATTACTTGTTACGAGAGAGACTAAACTACTAAGAGTATAATTCAACAAACGCTCCATTGGTCGCATCGACTTGTATTTCATTCATGTGATACTAATTTCAACTTGATACATACTCTATCTAGACTATTCCTCTCCTTTAATGAATGGATTCATATTGTAGCTCGGAAAACAGGAACCGTATCTGTATTCTTTCTCCTTCATTATCAAAATTCTTCCCATATATATATTCCAGAAAGCAATCATCAGCTCGAACACTGGTTACCGTTCCATACGTGAATCTCCTAAACTTGATCTTGTTCTCCCACCAATCTCGATCAGTACCTTACCTTCTACCCGTACGTTTTGTCTACCAAACAATGAATTCTTCCTTCCAGAGTAATTGTATTCAATTGTAGCGGCTCACTTCCCAGGCCATCAGCGTGTAAGGCCTCCACAGTCACTGCGAAACGTGCTAACAGTCCGCTTTTTGCTAGGTTTAGTCTCTCTCTCTCTCTCTCTCTCTCTCTCTCTCTCTCTCTCTCTCTCTCTCTCTCTCTCTCTGATAAATAGATTCATCCTTGCTCTTCTTCAGCTGTTATCGTGCTCTCACTCCTTACTCAGATTGCCCCTTGTTCCCCACTCTCTCCCTCCCACGACGATTTCATTACGCATTCTCCTCCCACCCAACGACCTCATATCTACCCTACGACCTCTTTCCACCTGTGGCCACATGACCTGTTACCAAACGCGTGTACTTCTACTAATCAGCTTCTCTCCCCTCAACGACATTATTTCAAATTCACGACTTCTTCCACCAACAACCATGCAGCAACCTCAGGATCCTAAACAAAACGACTCTTCTTTTAACAAAGGACAGAACCTTCTGTGTACAAAGTCAAGCTCACAGTTCCCTTCCCCATCCACTCATGGCGCCTTCTCCTCCCTGGCGAGCCAAGGCACCAGGGACAGTGTCAGTGGCCATTGATTGCCAATACGTGTTTAAACACTGACACGATAGGGCGACCGCCCCACAGAGTCTTCCACAAGGGCTCAAGATGACTAAGAGAGAGCCAGGGCTGTGTTCACTGTCTAGTTAGGCAGGGCAGTAAAGCCTGGCTGGTTGGGCGGGGCAGTGAAGCCTGGTTGGTCAGATGGAGGCGGTGAAGCCTGGCTGGTTGGATGGTGGTGGTGCAGTCACTGGTGAGATGAAGCAGACTACATCGTCCGATGATAGTATTACCCCATCCTTCACTCGGCAAAGCTATCCCCAAGATATGCATCGCCATCTTACCTTAGAAGTAGTGGGCTATGCAGGTATATGTGTTTTGGCAAACATAACAACTATTAACTACTAAATAGTCATTTTTGCAGAATTCCTACTACTACCGTCGTATATATATATATATATATATATATATATATATATATATATATATATATATATATATATATATATATATATTGCTGGCAAAGTATGTCTATTTTACAGAGCTAACTGTATTAAAGCAGACTCACGCTGGCCCCGAGAGACTGGCGCTGGACCCGACACAAACTCGTCCTGACTCTCAAGTCATACTGATGCTCTGACATCTAACCTACACATGACGCGTAAAATGAGAACATCCCTTAAATTTTTGAGAAGGATGACAGAACCACTGACAACAATGATACAAATGTTATGACGATCTGGCCTTTGACCTGACTCCTAAGCGCCGAGCCAAAGGCCAAGATTTCATATTCAAGCATCGTACCGTCGAGCTTCAGGCTGAAGCGTGGTACTGAAGAGTTGAATTACGACACTTATTCTGCTGTGTTCCCATTCTGTGGATGATGACACATGGCACAGTGTTCCCATCCAGTGGATGATGACACATGGTACAATGTTCCCATCCAGTGGATGATGACACATGGTACAATGTTCCCATCCAGTGGATGATGACACATGGTACAATGTTCCCATCCAGTGGATGATGACACATGGTACAGTGTTAAACCACTATATGGGTGATACTACATCCCATTGTTCTTTTACATGACAGATGTTGATAACCATTCCCTTGTGCTCCTGCAGTGTGGTTGATGATTCCCCCTGTGTCCTCCTAGGTTCCAATTGTTTGATGTCACATGTTACCACCTAACTGGGAAGCAAAGTTTTCAAATGGCACAGTTGGCAGGAATCAATCCGTCTGCATCTTCAGGCTAACTCCAGGTGTTGTAAGGTGGGTGTACTTTCCAGCAGGCAGCAACAGTCTAGTTGATCAGTAGGGAGGATGTATATGCCGGACACATGGTGATTCATAGGGGATTAACGCAACAGCAATTTCCGTTTAGTAAGTTATATCGACGTGTGGTCAGTCCTTACGTGCACGCTGGTCGTCCTCCACATGAGTCAGTAGGTATCTTCCCTGTGCGTGTACTGGTCTGAGTCAACAGGCACGTCTGGCTACGTGTTCTTAAGTATGCACGACTCAGGGTTTGTGCGTACGTACGTTTGTGCTTCACTACTGATGGTGATTACCCTGAGTTTGTGCTTGCATGTTTGGTGGTTTATCTGTGACACTTTGTGGTTCCCCTTACATGTGGCTTAGCGTTCTCAGTTTATGAACGTGTCTCACACGTACGTGATCAGCTGTTGGAAGCCTTCGCATGATGCAGCATGTTTGAATGAAATAAACATGCAATACACATTCTTGCACGAGTCAGAGATATAATGTTACTAGTTCGTGCGTGTACGTGGATACTCCGTGGATGTGTGTCAATGTGTCCACAATGCCAGAAAAGTTCATCATCAAACATAATGGTTCCACCTCCATCATCATTTGAACGTATATCAAACCTTATGTGTAACGCGAAGCATCAATAATTATCCGGTAGGGCTCGTCGGACGCAACAGAACTGCCTGAAGACACTGTTACGGGCGGATATGGAGGGAGTTTTTGCATACAGTTGTGTCTGATGGTTCATACACTATGGCAGAACAAAAACAAGAGCAGGAAAGTAAGAGCAAAAGGAGATGAGAAAAAAAGATATGTAAAAGCAAACAGAAGGTGGACGTAGGGGAAAAGAGAAGGACGAGGGCTAGAGTTAGATAAGAAGTTAGGAAGTGAAGCAGATATGGATGAGGAACAGCAGCAGCACCAGAGGAGGAGAGATACGACAAGTTAAGATGTGGGAAGATTGTCATTTCCAAAAATCCCCCTAAAAAGGGAGAATTTCTCATGTTACCTGTGCTGGGTTTATTCATGTAGGACGGGAGACACCAGTATCAATAGTTGAGTGGGAGGAGTTACTGGCCAAGACTGAGAGACATGCTGCTAAAATCAATTAGTCATTGTTGTGAGCGTGATTTGGAATTGTTTAGAAAGTTGCTTAGCAATTGGGCAACCGGTAAGTGCCGGGTGGTTAACTAATTAAGATGAATATATCTTTCGAACGCAATAGTCATAAAGGCATGCGACTTATAACCACTTATAACCACCAACTGATGAATGTTGGACTTATACTTGACTGGAATTAAAGACGTAACTTATCTAGAGACCAGTGAATGTGGCGTTCTTTAATACTGATATACTAAAAGAAATCTCGCGATTATAAGCATCATTAGTGTATCAAGAAAGAAGATGGTATCATCTTTCTCTACATCCAAAGTGAATCTATGTTGTCATGTTGAGAATTCAGATAATTTGGAAATAGAATTTAGGAACAATCTCTTTGGATGATAATTTGGTGTTTATCTGTGAATAGTTACACAGGCTGACAGACAAACCAACCGACAGACAGACAGAAAAATACAGGCGCATGTACCCTGGGACAGAAAGAATCAAGAAATATAAATACAGGAAGACTGGCATCAACTGAGCCTGAAGTTTGACTCAACTGATATCAATAGCTGAAATTTGATATCAGCCGAATTTTTTTGGGACCCAAACTTGAACTGGAATGAAAAATGGAAATATTTGTGTAAACAGAGCCTTAGAAGTTTGACAGGACCTTTGTAACTAATGCTGCCTGTCAGGATTATCTAAAACCCTCCTCCTGTTTTATAGTCTAACCACCAAGTTACGTACGCACCTAACACAGGACGTTTCATCGGTGATCTGATTGAGGATGCGACTCTAGACAAAACCATAATTCTTGATTTTTTCTTTTCTTTTAAGAAACTATATTGCTATCAATTTTCCTACCCGAGAGTAACACACTGGGTAGATCTGCCACAGGAAAGCACGGAGTCCGTGTTCTAGGATCGGCCCGTAACCCTTCCTTTCCACGTAAGTTGTTTCTGGTTCGCGTCCCTCACGGAGCGGATTGCCTGGTTGGTTCTCTTTACTTCGTCAGGTTACTCACACTACAGAAAATTCAGCAGCAAGTGAGATGTAATAGTACAAAGGTATGATGCTAAGCTTGAGAGCTCTACCTTTTGATGCTTCTCCTTACTGCTGTGACTTGACCAATAAAGGCCAATCTTTTATTTCTTCATATACTCCAGGATTCCTCTTCTTCCCCTTCTCGTTTATGCCTTTAACCTGTTCTTACATGTGAGAAGCTATCAACTCTCTCTCTCTCTCTCTCTCTCTCTCTCTCTCTCTCTATATATATATATATATATATATATATATATATATATATATATATATATATATGCATATCTTTAGTTTTCCATATCAGCACCTAAAACCCAGAATCTGTACCGAAACTGAAACAAAGCCATTCCCGGTTGAGCTGCTGTAGGACTGCAGGGCCGAATCCTAACTTATCTTGGACACAGGGGGAGCATCCTGGCAAGAAGATGCCGACTCACCAGTCCAGTGTGTGGAGCTATTACATGTTTCAAGTGTATAAATTACGGGTCTTGAAGCTTTCAGAAACAGGTGAGGCGCGTGATCGTTTCGCCTGAGGTATATGAAGCAGCTGGATACAAGGATATGTAAACACATCCTCCAGAGGATCACGCAAGGATGAATTATTCACCAGATTCTGCCAGGAGACGGGACAAGAGAACAATAGATGCCCGACATGGTGGATGGCCGCAACACGTTTCATATGTATTAAGGTCGGGATGTGTTTCGTCACCTCGGAAGCAAGGAGAGGGACGAATGTCTGACTTCAGTGGGACGGCATCAGGAGAGTTGTCATATCTGAATGACTTAAGAGGACTTACTGGCTTTACTGTAAACACGAGTTTCATGGAGAACGATGGGAATTGATACATACATAAGAGGATTGTTGGCTAAGATTGGAAAAAATCGGCAGTTAAGAAGACTTCCTGTAGATCGGTTACTTATAGATACACTATTCCATATCTCTCATAAACAACAGTCATTTAGATATACCACAGTAAGATCATTTACCAACAATGCAGATTCTTTTTGAACTTTTGTGGTTTACTTAAGCACAGCAGAAGTATAGCAGACCATGAAGGAAACACACACAGTGTGGAGTGTGATCGAGGGAACCAAGAGCGGCAGAAATGACTATATGCAAATCTTAAGACTTGTGAGCCTCACAGAGAACTGATATGTTCACTGCTACACTTACCCAAGCATACAAGGAAGCACACATGCGCAGGCGCCTGCACGAAAACAAACGTAAATCCACAACTTCGTAGGAACATACACACACACACACACACACACACACACACACACACACACGTCAGTTGAGAAATAGAATAGCTCAGTCAATGTTGCAAAGTGAATGAGAGAGAGAGAGAGAGAGAGAGAGAGAGAGAGAGAGAGAGAGAGAGAGAGAGAGAGAGAGAGAGAGAGCCAGTATGCCAGAAAATCACTGTGTGTGTTTGTGTGTGTGTGTGTGTATGTGTGTGTGTGTGTGTGTGTGTGTGTGTGTGTGTGTGTGTGTGTATTTGTATGTGTATGTGTGTGTGTATGTGTATGTGTGTGTGTGTGCTGGGGTCTATAGCCGGGAGGAACCACATATTGACGCCTGTGTGAACGAGCTTTGGAAGGTACAACCGTAGAACAATGACGAAGAAAATACCGATGAAACCGCGGATCAGATGTGACTATTGATGAATAACTTACAACCAAAGCAAGACGTGTCACACGGACGATCATTTACAAAATAAAGGAACTAGACAACTTCTCAATTACTCACATGATTTTATATCATGGCTAATTTTCTACCAGGCCGGATATGATGTAAATCAGGAGGTAATGTTAATGCGGAGGCATCTATCATAGCCCACTGAAGTTAATGACATATTGAAATTCATAAACAACCTAGCCTGATGTTCATACCTTAATGATTCAGGGTTAAGAAATATTACCGTGTATCATGCCACATAATAATTCAACATCACACCAATATGTCATCATCATAAAAGGTCATCTTTGTGTACAGTGGGTGTGTGGTAATACTATGACTTCCATGGACTGTACCAACCTAGAAACCATATATGTTATGCTTTCCCCAGGGCAGATGTGGCAGTGGTAGTGACGATGGTCTTGATGTTGGTCGTCCCCATAAGTGTTCATCTGCAGCGTCCCAACACTGGATGTCTCTATAAGCTGTACTTACGGTATCTCTGGCACTGGATGTCCCTCTGGCACTGGGTGTCTAGGAAAAGCTATCTTCGCTTACGGGCAAACCTGAGCGTAAGTCTAACACCAACCTTGAACTCCTCCCACCTAGCGCTATCCCAGCATGCCTCAACCTTCATCCTACTCCCAGCATCCCACCATCATCTTTCCCAGCCACCCTCCTGCCACCCTCCCCCTCCATCTCATCATAGCTGTTCCCAATATTCCCCTCCCAGCGACCATGCCACCAGTGGCACCCCAGCTGAGCTCGTGCACGTCAGCTTTGCCATGATTGATGGCAGTTTGCTACAGCGATACGGTTACCCACGGAACAAAAATATGGAGATTTAAAATACAATTTTGAGATATCACTAAAGAGATTCACGGGAAGGATGCATTCTGGGGTACAGAGATGTCTCTCTTCTGGGGAGAACACGTCTCATGACAGGATCTATCATGGAAATGACTAAATAAAATGTACAAAAACACTTTCTATCATGCGAAATTTTACGCATTAGAACGATATATTTTTTTCTCGGGGGAGATATTTCCCTGATTACTAATCATATGGTAGAATATCCTTCCTGAAGAGGATATGTGTCTTGAAAAGGATACATTGCAAAGAAACAGTCATGGGAAGGATATCTGTGATTAGAAGATAACGCATGGGAGAGATATCCTGCTTTGGAAGATAACTCTCATGAAGAGGTATCTTATGGGAAGAACACTGAGAAATTATCTCTCGTTAGGTAATAACTTCATGAAGAGATATCATTCTTAAAGATATCTCTTGTGAGGAGATAACCAGGAGGAAAATATATATCTAACACTCAGAATATCGACCCAAGGAAAAATTTGTTTCTGAGGAAAGAAATGTTTTCCTCTGATGATACTATCTTCCAGGAAGTCCATCATGTAGACAGTTTAAGGATGTTATCTTTATTGGGGGAGGGACGTGAGAAAGTTATCTGTCTGGGAGGAGGTATCTCTCGTTGCGGGAGGTGACACAATGCTGTTCAGATGGACTTCCTCAATTGTATCAGGAGCCGAGGAATCTAAATGTAGTCCAGGTGAGTGAGGAAGAGGAATATCTGTTCTTACTGAGTCTGTTATTTCCTGTCGTCTTGCTTTGCCATTAGTGAATCATTCACTTTCGGGCTTCGGCATTCATTCTTCACTCACTGACACAATGATCCACGTACTGGCTACATACTTACTCCACCTTCTTAAGATTCGTAAGGCAAAATTTTTTTTTTCATGTACCTTTCAATCAATGTCACTGAATGATGTAAACGCTACTTCGATCACCCATCTATAACAAGTTCAGAGTCATTTATATAGACCTTCAATCACTCATTCCTTCATTCATTCACTCATTAGCACATATCATCATTCACTGGCACACTCGCTCATCAACCTAGCACGTACACACGATTATTCATTGACATATTTCCTCTTTCATCAACTCAGTCGCTTACTAATTCACATTCACATGTTCATTCATTTCTTTATCATAAGTACTCTTCCTCTCAACATACACTCAGCCCAGAGAGTGAAACCACCTCTCAAACCGTCCTGTTAAGCAGAACTGCAAGCCGCAGTCTGCAACAGCCTGACTGATCAAAGGAACAACGGAACAGTTTGGTCCCGGACTTCCAAAATGGTTGTAAGGAATACTGAGGTAAAACAAACCTAACGTTGTATGTGGACGCTACCAACCGTGCCAGGCTGGTAGCGTGCCAGGGATCTCTGCCTCAGCTGCCCACCAGATCCATCAGGTATTACGGCTGAATTGCTGGATTTCGTACTGTGAATTTCCTATACGACTCCTCTCCCGTCCCTCCCAACCTGATGGTTCTGATGGCACAGCCACACGAGGCAGATTTAATCGCCGTGTTTGGGATATCGCCTCTTTCAATATACCACGAACGGTGGCTGGAGTGATGGATTATTTCCAGCTGCTGCTGCTGCTCTGTGTGTGTGTGTGTGTGTGTGTGTGTGTGTGTGTGTGTGTGTGTGCCTTGTGATCCTGTTATTATCTATCTGTATGTTTCTCTGCGTGTGGACGCCCATTAGTGTACCCCAACGGGCGTGCTGGATATTCCACAGTACTAGCTACTCCACTGACACTATGAGCAAAAACCTGATCAAAACTGGAGAAAAATGTGCATTTTTTTTATAACGTGATAATTAGAATGACTGGTAGCCATGTGGAGCGAAACATGTACAGATGTTTCTCAGTTATCTTATTGTTTTTTCTTTGTAATATTTATGGGCAACAGAAAGTTTGCTAAACATGCAGTGCACGCGCCGGGTGGACACTCTGTGATACATCTTGACTGTCTCAGGCTTGGATCAAGTTGTACATATGAACCAAGACTGGATCAAAAATTTCAAAAAATTTCCCAATGATGAACAAGATTAAACCAAAACTTACAGAAGTAGTGAGGGCGACAAAGTAAGAAACTTGGATCCCTTCTGAAGAAAAAGTTGAATTTTGGCAAGTTATGAATGCACCATCATCCTTAGTCCTCATAAGTGAATAGAAAATTTTGTTACCATCTTCTAATTTGACTTTTGATGATTTTGACGTTTGGTCAAAGATTTGCAATAATTTCACTCAAATGCCAGGTCAGCCAACACCCACCATGTGGGAACAACATTCTAGTGACCCAAGTAGCGGCAAAATACTATCCAACAATGGCAGGTCGTGACAGGTCTGAGAAAGTCCCACCAGCCCTCAACTGTGGGCGTCAGGAAGCATCACATTGCGCTTCTCTTCAGCATGAGAGACTCAGGAACTTGTGACAGAAAGGCCAACACTGATTGCATTCTTCCTCATGTAAACACAGGCGTGTGAGCCCCGGGGTCGTGTAGTTCCTGTGTGTCGTCTGGTCTAGCTGAGCTGGTTTTCCTCATCCACTCTGGTACCTCTACTGTTGCTCCTACAGTAATGAATCATTACAGATAGTGTTTGGATGATCTGTTTGGGTTTATAGATTGTCATCAGTGGCGTCTAGATTAATTGTTTGTCTTTGTTTACTCTTCTGTCGTTGTTTTATATTATTTGCCCTTAGATGCCGTGTGTTAGATGTTTTTCTGATGCTTGCTCGTTCAAAACATCGATTTAGTTTTGTTCGCTATATAGTTTGGTTTTGCTATTGTGTTTTTGTTGTTCAAGGACTCTAATTCCTTTTCTGTTGTCTCAAAAATATCTTATATGATGATCCTGTAATGTTCTTTCCAATATCCTCCTGAAACCTTTCCTTCGTGATGGTCTTTTGTACTTGTTTGACATACTTTCTGTCCGTTTTCCTTCGTCCGACTTTTCTTTCCACTCGTTCTATTCTTTTATTGTATTTATGGTATCATTTCAGTCAACTGATCGTGCTGTCTTGTGCTCTGGTTCTCCTCATTCTCTTACTATTCTCTCGATCTCTTTCCTCCCTCCAGAAACTTTGTTGCAGATATCACACACACACACACACACACACACACACACACACACACACACACACACACACACACACACTGCAGATTACATAGATCATAGATACACGTATCTACTGTCGTTACATTTGGTTACTGTTCTATTACCACAAATTCTTTCTCAACTATGTCAAGGAGGGACTCATAATTAACATCTCCGGCCAAGTTTCTCTTCGGCAATAAAAGGTCCCTAAAATTAATTTTCTCAGGCAATTTCCATTTTCAATATTGGAAAATATTCTTTTAATAACATCGGTGCTTTATTGGCCATAAATATATTGTCTGGATTGCTGTTTTAAAATGCCTATTTTATGCAGTTTGTGGAAAAAAAGTACTTACATTATTACTATTATCAGTGATAAGATTATTTATTATCGTATTATTATACTAGTGACCATTATAATCATGATAATCTACACTGTTAATACAAGTAACAATATCATCATCATTAACTTTCCGTGTTTGACATAATCATCGTTACCATTGCTTTTAGACTGAAATTCACCTCCATCATTTGGCTGTAGCAATGTGACAATCAAAATATACAAACAGTAATCATGTCACACTAAAAACACAAAAGTGATATGTGACATCGTCTGCGGAATGTGTTCATGTAATTCGCAGGTCGGACGCACAAAACTTTAACTAAGGAAATAAATCCATCAGAAATTTCGAAAAAATTAACTGCTATTAAAAAGAAAAATGATAAGATATTTAAAAGCAAGTCGGAATCTATGGCCAATGTCTCTGTTGTCTACAGAAATTTTATCATAACTATTCTTGTCCACACCCAAGCTTTCCTCTTCCTCCTTCCAACTGTTTACATCACTGACTTGCATGATGGTGACTGACACTATAGAAGAATGTGATGTTATTTATGTATCCACATTACGTTAAAGGGCAAGTAAACAAAGGTCAGGTGTGAGCCAGGTCAGATTAGTTCAAAGTTCAAATCAGGCCACATAAAGATAGGTTCATGTCAGGGCAAAACAGGCTGATCCGGGTTCCATTACCCTTGTGTAGCTTAGATCGGGTCAAATGAAGTCAATTCAGATCAGATCAAGTCAGCTTAGTTCGGGTCAGGTAAGATCGGAGCGGAAGCAGAGCGACATCAAAGTGCAATTTATAACTTAAAAGCAACCCTGCTAAGTGCTCAAGTAAAGACCAAGATTGGCTGGGAGACGGGAGACGAATGTGAAGGGGCTTGAGCAGGAGCCAGTGAGGGAGAGATAAAGAGAGGGAGTAGGAAAATGAATAAGCGAACGAGGTTGATGATTACGGAGAAGTGAAGTAGAGTGAAGGCGAGTGAATAGGCATTAGATCAAGGGTAGAATGAGAGAATGACTGAGGCAAAAGATGACAACAGAATGACAAGGGATAGGGGGAGGAAAGAATAACGAAAGGATGAGGTGAGGACATAACGGCGAGGGGATGGCTTGAAGATAGAATGACAAAAGGATAAGGTGAAGATTGAAGGACAATGGTCAGGATGAAGATAGAATGACGGAGAATGGGATGAAAATAAAATGATTAAGTAATGGAATGAGGACAGAATGATAAAGATTGAAAAGAGGATAGAGTTAAGGAAAGAATGAGACGGAAGAAACAGAAGACGGGATGAGGATAGTGGCAACGGTAAATGGTGATTGTAAGAAGAATGGTAATAGCGACCGTAGGGAGAGGAAAAACAACATTACCATCATTGTCGTGTAGCAGAATGACTTTTGATATAGGTCATGTATGAGGCGACTGCCGGAAATGCTGTAGATAATGGAAGACGCAACTAACAGAAATGATGTAGCGGAGTCAAGATAGAATTGCTGGAACTGTGAAATATTGAGTTGAGTTGAGAAAACATAAACGAAAAAAGGAAAGTCTATCTCATCTAAACTTTGGAAGTCAATATTGACTGAAAGAAATTTTCTAATGGATAAACTTTCATAAAGTTTAAGGAAACAAAATGAGCAATTAATTCTCGAAAATGTTGCCGTTCGAATTTTTTTATACAGACGAACATATTTTTCTTTATTTCCATATACATATATTTGGAAAAAAGCGGAAACTTTTCTTCGATTTACATAGCAATTTTGAGAAAACAACCAAGTTGAAGTGCACGACCAGGAGGAAACATTTATTCCGATCTGTATGTTGGAGTTAAGGCAGATTGCGTCGGTGTTCATGGTGGAGTGCGGCGGCACCACTGGTTGTGAGTGCGTAGGTGTTCACGATGGGTGCGGTGGTGATTCTGGTTCGGGTGCGTCTCTTTATTTCTACACACGATATCTTAAACAGTACTTCAAATGGCTTCTCAAGCGTATCTGCTGCATACGTATTCAGCACATGTGGAACTTTACCAGGACCAATATCCTTATATGAACCTAGACATCTATATGTTTTGCATGACTTGCTACCCATACCGTCTCAGTGGTGTTACCGATATCATGTCTACAACTAGTCTTCAGCTCCTCATAACCTTAACATCATCCTTTGCAACATTTTTCCTCCAACTCCCTAAGCCTAACTAATTATTGCCAAATCTTGATTAATTTATGGAAAAGATTTAGACAGTATCATGCACTGTCCACAATACTATTTTCTATTCCTCCTGGCTTATCCTGCTTGAGCTCTTGAGCCTTTCAAATGTTGGCTGGCTGCAATGCCCATCTCCCTCCACAATACATCCCTAACCTTCTTCGCCTTATGAAATCGTTTAACGATCAACGTCCCTCTTATCTAATCTTCCTTCTTTATCTGCATTTACAGATGGCCAGGCTCTTCTTCCGTTGTCAGTTTCACAAAATCTCATTTAAACAATGACCGATACCTAGGTTTCAAAGCTTCAAATCCCAGTTTCTGTGTGTGTGTGTGTGTGTGTGTGTGTGTGTGTGTGTGCGCGCGCGCGCGAGCGCGCTTTGTTAGGAGTGTGTGTTTTGTGTACTTATAAATCCTTAAGGTACTTATTACTATTCACCCTCACGTTTCAACCCAGGATCATGCATGCGTCGGTTGAGCAGGTGGGTGAGCGAGTTTACTGGCATGAGTGCAGATCTATTTTACGTGCGCGCGAGACTGCTTGAGTGTTAGGGTGGCTAGAGGAACAGGTAAGGGAGTCATGTGAGCCGGGTCAGCTCAGTCAGTCAGGTTGCATTGAGTATCAGACAGAAGCTGCCCCGGTGGGGAGACAGTCAGGCATGGAGTTAGGCTGGACAGTAAGCCAGAGGCTTTCCTACAAGAGAGTCAGCAAGAGAGTTATGTATGTAGAGGGTCCAGCAGGGGTTAAACGTGAAATGATGTAAAAGGGGATCATCTTCAGGAGAGTCAGGTGGACAGTCAGCTCAGGCAAGACAGTCAACGAGGCAACAACGTCAAGCAGGAGCGTCATGTACGCAAGACTGCAGAAAGAGAACAGCAGCAAGACAACCACGAGGAATGATGGCCAGCCAGACAAATGGAAGAGAAATGCAGGAAGTCATGCAGGAGAGTTAGAACAGCAAACCCTCCTGTAGAGTCAGATAAACATGATATTTAGCAGAATCACGTACCAGTCACACACGAGAGACATGGGTAAAGTCATGTCACACATGAGAGACCTGAGGTAGTCATGTTATAGAGCCACACGTGTCATCATGCGTCAAAATATGGAAGCAGTGAACAAGCACGATCAAAGTAGCGTCGAACCGGGAAGACAAGGAGGCAGCGGAGACCCGTCTGGCAGGGAGGTATTGAAGTAGACCAAGACATGGAGAGGGAGGTAGGAGGAAGACATGATGCGGGTCAGGGAGAGAGAGAGATAAGAGGAAGACGTGATGCGGGTCACGGAGAAGCGGCCAGCATGTTATTCACTCTTAACACAAATTAATTTTCTTTTAATCATTTTGTTGCCCTAAACGTGGAAACTGTCTTAGGCTACACTTGTGCACAAAAGAACATGTTCCCAGACGCCTAACTAAACACTTACATTTACCTACGCTTGTGAATCCGGATCAATGTCTGGAGAGAATTAACCATGATTCTGTAATAAAGTGTCTATGTATAATAAACTAGGAGTGACGTCAGTTCCGTCGTCATAGGATTAATTAGGAGCAGCTGCTGGCAACTGACATTAAACTATTGAGACAAATCTAATCCACCGGCTCTGTTAATCTCTGCATATTTCAACGAGAGAATCAACATGTTCTGGTTCCTATGTTGTCTAATAACTTTTTTCTTTTTCAAGACGCTGAAGTTAGGTTAGGTTAGGCTAAGTCAGGTTAGGTTAGGTTAGGTGAAGTATGTACAGTTCATTCCATTTCAGTATCGTCCAGTAATAGGCACCACTGTAATCATCAGTTCCTACAGAAAACTTCCAACCTATCTAACTTCCGAAATTAAATTGAAAGTTTGTAATGACATAATCGATGAAGAAGGAATAAAGTCCATAACTTTTGCATAGTTGCAGATTAATTAGTCTGTTCTCATGTTCCCAAAGGCATATTTTCCGCGTCAACAACAGAGATACCTTCCCTATTACCTACTTAATCAATGACTAAATAGAAAAAAAACATCCCAAAGCGCTATACTCGATCCTGTATTTTTTTGTTAAATTCGGACAACGTTTTAATCAATCAGCTTCAGAGCGAACTGGTTTCTTTCTTTCTTTTTTCTTTGGATGTTTCCGTACGGCAGATTCTTCGCAATTTTCTTTTGATCATATCGTCAATCATTAATATAATATCTCAACATACTTGAAATCATCACAGGTTCTTATCAATACAGTAATCATAAAACGTTATTTTTCTTTCCTTCATTCCTCTGATGGTTTGATTTTGTAATACATTAAACTATTTTGCCCAATGTAAAAAAAAAAAAAATGACTAGGACATGGGCGTGAAACAATGACATTACTCCACTTGATGAAGACAGAACCATACCAGAAGGTTATCATGAAAAACTTAACTTCCCTAGTTTGGTGCAGATGGCGTCTATATAAGGACACAGATCCGTATATGAACAGATCACCGGAGGAAGTAATTTACGACAACGAAAACAAAACACCTGGCATTTATGCTGGGGTCTGACATGACCCCAGTTTGTCAAGTCTGTAACCGATCACAACGTTGTAAGAATATCAGCCAACTTCGTGATAACGGAGTCTGTCTCACCATCGTCGCAGACTTTGACTTATCGGGGTTAGCATGGCTATGAGGGTCCAGACTACCATATGACGGGGGGGTCAACATCGATATGCTGCACCCGTTCGGTGATACAGGAGTCAAGTGTGATACCTCCTGCCCGTGGCGGTCCACAGTCAGAGTGGAGGTGGCCTCATCCCCCGACAGATCTGAGACAGCGCCAACCTTGTGAAAAAATTGAGATGTCGGGGTTGGGATCGAGCGTCTGGAATCTAGAAGCGGGAATCGATCTGCAGCCAAACTTCCAGGTATCGGGGTCGACAACTAATATACCCATCAGGAGGGTAAAGCCCAACACGGTGAGGGATTACGCCGGCCTCTGCGGCCAAAACTCCACATTGGGCGTGAGGGATTCCGCCCTTAAGTCCCCGACCCTACTACTTCCGAACTCATTTTAACACATTATCTTCCTCTGGTGTGGTGCTCAGGAGGCAGGCGAGGGGAGGGTGGATGAGGCTACTACCTACCACTACCTACTTGACCACCTCTCTCTCTCTCTCTCTCTCTCTCTCTCTCTCTCTCTCTCTCTCTCTCTCTCTCCTCCTCCTCCTCCTGCGTCCCATTCCCACTCCCCTATTTCGTTGGATCATTCTTAGCACGTCAAATTCATCTCTTCCATCCCTCTTTTCCTACTGTATTTTCCCCTCCCTCTTCCCTACACAGGTCGGCCCAGGGATCCCATACACCGTGACCATCTGTTGCCGAACCCTCGTAACGAGGACAGACACAGTATTGTGACGGCCCAAGTAATTGTCTAGTCCCTCTCGCGAAATCATCAGGGGGTGAATTCAGCCCCGGACTTGTGTTGGCCATCGAAAAGCTATTACGAAAGTCGTGATGCTACACCACCAGGATGTCCACAAACAGCTGGGGAACCCGTGACCCGATGATCGCATGAGTGACGTCAACTTCCTGCGTCAGGGAGAGAGGGAAGATAACAGTGCATAAGTTAAAGGTCCCTTAGCCGAAGATCACCTGAGAGAGAGAGAGAGAGAGAGAGAGAGAGAGAGAGAGAGAGAGAGAGAGAGAGAGAGAGAGAGACTTAAAAAGTAATGGGGTGAACTGGATGGTATTCTGTGGACACTGAATTCTACCCGAGGTTGAAATGATCGGGTTTTGATGGATGTAGGCCGGAGGGCAAGGCCAGATATGCATAAATCATTCATCAGACAGATCAGTGACTGCTGGATAAGGCGGGACAACCGATACCAATCGTCTGTGGAACTATCGTTCGGCTCTTTGTACTCGCCAATCAGCCAATCTCCAGTGTAGCGTGCGCCTCCCTTGTCTTGTCTCTCGAGTGTGTGTATGTTTGTGATAATCATTGTCTAACGCATCTGAGATTCTTCATCTTGGGCGAGGCCTCAAGTCCTGTGTTGTGGGAGGAAGATGTTTCCCGTCATCAGTGTGCAGAACAGTTTGTTGCCTCGCCACTCATCTCCTGGAACCAACAAGATTGTACACATCTTTTCCCCGAGTTATTAAAAGGAAGACAAAGAATTACCTTCGTTGAAGAACTTCTTATTAAACATCGTTCGTAGCATCGACAGCAGACTTTATTACTTAAATAAACTTGCGATTATTTCCTGTAAAAGGAAACCATGCTCACGATACCCTGAAACTTTGTCATCTTTGTGGTACAGGTAAACCATTAACAGTGTGCATGGTATATATGATACAGTACATCAAGGATAAGGTACCGCAGGTAAAACATCAGATTGGTCGTCACGCGAGAAAGAAAATATCATCATATTGTTTGTGTGTCTGTTGGATATTGAAACGTGCAAAGAAGAATTTCTAACAAACAAAATACACTTAACTAGATTGGGTATACCACTGAAGCTTCAGTGAATGAGTCCCTGATGCCTAGACTGCACCTAAAGTTTACTTTATCTTCACCTGTTGGTTTACTGGAGGATCGAGATATAACCGAGAAAAGGCTATAGCGTTTATAAGAAAGAGACGAACCCAGCCACATTCACCAGTCGAAGAATACACCAGAGAATGAACCTGGCACCTTGAATACTGAGGTTGTTATCTTAATATCTCACAATCAACCCCAGAATTCTTCAGGTTGGTATTAAGATGACAGTACTTTTCCGGTATTAAGACGACAGTACTTTTCCAGTATTCATATTCTTTTCAGCACTGTCCTGTGTTCAGAGCTTTAAGAGGCACTTCTTTTACGTCCCACAAAAATTCTGAATTAGAATTAAAGTAAAGTGTTAGTTATCATGGCGCCTCATATTTCCACTGACAGTGTTATTAATATCCTCCTTGTTTCGTAGGCGGACTAACTCGCCTTAATGCGCACATATCTACCTTACTTTTATCTCATAACCAACATAATTCACAGAATAATTGTCAAGGTGCAGTACACTGTACAGCATTTTTGTTACGTTTATAATATACTTAGTAAAGCTGAGGCGGGAGGCTTCTTCTAGTAGGAGAAAGACTCGGATTTTCTTGGCAGCGTTTACTTACATCGCTTTGTATTAAACTCTCTCTCTCTCTCTCTCTCTCTCTCTCTCTCTCTCTCTCTCTCTCTCTCTCTTCTCTCTCTCTCTCTCTCCTGTTCTCTAATGAAGCCTCTTCTCATATGACTTGATTCTTGTGTCTCATATCTCGAGATTATTACAAACTTACTTTCTCTTTCTTCTTCCGTCTTACGTTTCTTATTTTTCCATCTTTACCAGTTTTTCTTCTATACATCTCTACTGCCCTATCTCACTTTCAGTGCTTTAGCACTTGTTTGTCATTTTTTCTTCCCTTATCCTTTGTTCTTTTCACTTCGTCTTTTTCTTTCCCTGTCTTTCCCTTTCCCCTTTTCTGCCATGCCTCATATTCCCCGATGATCCGCGAGATGCCGCCACCTTTGCCTCACCATGAGTATTGCAGGAATATTTCCGTCTGACCTGACCTCCAGCCTTCACATCTCAACGCCGCCGTCACTTCCAGGTTTTTCAACCAGACCTTTTTCCTGCAAGGGACTTTATTGGAACCCATATATCACTTTACCTTTTCTCTTATGATTCTGTGTCTCTCATGTTTTCTTGGATAATTAGTTTTCTTCTTCTTAGAAGAGTTACTTCTTACCTCCATTATTACTCGGGTTCTTCCCTCTGTAAGGCCCGTCTCGCTCTATCATCATCAGTTTCCGTCGTTTTATATCTTCATGGTCGGCGGCTCCGTCTCTTCTTTATATGAAGGTTTAACATAGGCCACTTGAGGCTTCAGTGCTTGACTTTGTAGCCTCACTGTTAGTGGTTGGTGGGTTAAAGATCTGGCACATGCTGCAGCCACACACACACACACACACACAAATGCACAAAAGGTTGTAATTATTGAGATTTCTACTTTTCTTCCGCACGAAGCTCGAAAAAATATAATAAGAATTTTCCGAAACGTAACTACTGGCGACGCTAAATTTGGTCAACTTTTCAACTGCGTTTATAATGATCGCAAATCAGAACCACAAAGGCAGATACCGGCTGCCTCAGTCCCTCGCTGGTAATCTTCCATCCGGACCCAAAAGAGCCCACGACGACGTGGATAATATGCTAAATTGATGTTAAAAATGATCTTTGAATGACATCTGGATCTGATATTCTAATTTCACACACATTCATTACAACAAAAACAAAAGTAATACACAAGAATAATTTCCGCAGAATTTATCACTACTGGCACAGAACAAGCAACTTCCAGAATTCAAATAATTTAATTAAAGAATCATAATGACACATAAATAATGAAATCAGCATTACCGAAGAATCAAACAATCAGATACCATGTTAGTCACACTACAATGATATATATTCATGCAAGTGTCATACAAAATAGATTCCTCAAACGTACCGAAAATCTCATATAATATCTAATCAAGGAAAGATGAGAAACTATATTAGAAAAAATGATTTTTATCGTAACTGCCCAAATCATATCAATTACTCGTAGGAATTTATGTAAGAGTAACAAGACAAGTTGTCTGTCTAAGAATCATCATACAGTATATAAATGACACATGAATTGGTCTCATCAGAGGCTTGGGTTACTGAGATGTGAGCCATCTCTCAGCATCATCACTGCCTCACACAAGTTAGTGTCTAAATGGGGTCAATCTTCACACCTTCATGATCATTTGTTTACAGCAGTCGACTCCACGGATGTTCATCTATCCTCTGTACCATCTGTCGACACCAAGTCTCCCTCACCTTACCTCTCCCGTATGGTTGTTCTGGCTGTCTCTCTCACTCTTTCTCTCTCCCTCTCTCTCTCTCTCTCTCTCTCTCTCTCTCTCTCTCTCTCTCTCTGATCTTAACCTGAGTCCTTTTCCATTTCTTGTCTTCCACACTATTCTTCCTTTTCATCTCTTCCCCATGCCCTTCCTCCGTGCTCGCGTGTCGGCGTGTGCGATGGTCATGTCCAGCACAAAGGTTCTGGCGGCAGAACAAATGCTGGACGTTAAGGGGTGACCGAGAAGGATGGGTCGGCCCCTCAGTAGAAGCAGCCGGGTGGTGGCGCCTGATGAGCTTCCATCCCTGGCAGCCATCAGGGCTGGACTCGGCCCTTCCTCTTGGGGTTCATCCTCAACTACAGAAACTTAAGCTTTCTTAAAGAACTTGTTTACATTTAAAGTTGTCCATTTTCGTCTACGTAATTCTGTCAGATTGATATCGTGCGATCTGCCTCAAGCAGGTCATGCATCATGCAGGCGCTACTGTCATCATCCCGTTTCTGTGCTTGAGTTCCTCATTACCATATTATCTACATTGGTCAGGTTTCCTCTGGGAAAAATGATTATAGAAAATTGGCTTCAGACCAGCGAGAAAATGGGCAGCCAGGATCTGTTTTCACTGCTCCTTGTTGTCTCTTGATAATGTATTAAAAAAAAAAAGGTACAGATACAAATTACACTGATCTTTCTTTTTCTTTCATACTATTCGCCATTTCCCGCGTTAGCGAGGTAGCGTTAAGAACAGAGGACTGGGCCTTTGAGGGAATATCCTCACCTGGCCTCCTTCTCTGTTCCTTCTTTTGGAAAATTAAAAAAAAAAACGAGAGGGGAGGATTTCCAGCCCCCACGCTCCCTCCCCTTTTAGTCGCCCTCTACAACACGCAGGGAATACGTGGGAAGTATTCTTTCTCCCATATCCCCAGGGATATATTTTTTTTTTTGATGATCATGAGTGTGTCGCATCTTCATTCTGACTGAGAAGAACCAGGTAGTGAGAACCTGGTAGCCATCGTGGGAATAGCTGTCAGCCTCAGGATGGGCAGGGACGTGGGTGGTCAGATCCGGGACAATTGGTTTGATGATGACCGAGATGACAAAGAAAAACAAAATGAAAGAGATGAATGAGGAGGAGGAAGAGGAAGAGGAAGAGGAGGAACTTTAGCTTCAGGCACAAATACATCTTATCAATTACAACAGACACGTTGTTGTGTGGTGCGTCAGGCGTGGAGCCGGTCACTGACCTCCCGACCCTCACTTATCATTGTACGCTGGGTTTCCTCTTGCCACTACTATCATCATTTGTCTTTTCTCCGGAGGATCTTAGCATTAAAGTATATCTTACAACGACGAGCGTCTGATTGTATGCGGTATTTTACCATCTTGCTTATTTAAGATAATCATGTAAAGTAAGGCAAGCATTTCAAATTTTAACAGTGGTTCGCTAGAACGTCTTCATCCAGGTCGACGTTCTCAGTATAATCGTCATTCTTATATTTGTCTTTAAAACTCATATCCTTGTGACGAATGTTGACAAAGTCGCTGTGGCCTCAGGCTCGCCGCTCCTCCACTCTGATGTAAACAACAAGAGATATGACACCGACAGCAGCCAGCTCAAGTGCGCCAAATATCCTCCTGCTTCCCCCATAGTGCCAGATCCAGAGTGGATGAATGGATATAGTTCCTCCTTACATACCCCCCCCCCCTGTACCGCAACTCTTGGTTCTTCCTTCTCTTTCCACAAAGAGATTGGAGGAAATCCCTTGGTTCCCTTTCATGGCCAGTATTACAATATTGCAGCCTTAGGGAAGAAATACCTAGGTTCCCCTTGTTTACCAAAGCCAAAATGGATGAAATGTGTCTTTCCTCGCTCTGTTCCAAATTAGGAATGGGTGAAATTTCCCGTTTTAACCATCCTGTGGAGCGAACGGAATTGCTCCCTTTTCTGTATGAAGCAGTGAACGAAATGCTTTGCTTTCCCGACTTCTATCAGATTGGATATGGACGATATGGCTTAGTCTCCTCCAATACATCAAGTGAAAGCGGCTAGCATACCCTAGGCTCCCTCTCTTCTATACCAACGTTAAACTGACTAGAATGCCTTAGTTACATCCTTACCACCTTGCTACACCAAATCAGGACTAGAAAGAAGCCGTAAGTTCTCTCGGTCTGTACCGATATAGGAGGAAACGAAATGTCTGACCCTTATCCATTTTCATTAAAACAGAGGGGCATAAAACACCATAGTTCCCCTTCTCTTCTACACTACAGCAGGAGTGGACCAGGTACCTACGTTACTGTGGAAGTGGCTTAAATGCTTAAATTCTCACCGCTTCCACAGTCAAGTAACTCATACTTATGTTGTTGAATCGACAATTAGCCTTCATCTGATTACTGATTGAGCGAAAACCGATGCCCTCATGCGTTCATTTCATTAATTCTAACAACTTTCGAAAACGTCCATTTCCTCAGGTCACGTGAGATAACAAGACTTGCGCGACAACTGCACTCTCGCAGTTTACCAGTTTCCTTGTTTGTTGCTGGTAACGAGTTTCCTGTAGGCAAGATGAGGGAGGCTGTAGTCTAGATCTTCATCCCATTTGTCTCCCCCGCTCTGCCTCTTAGCTCGACTCGCTTTCACCTGCAATCTCCTTCCTTATGACTCCCTGCTGCACACAGAGGATCCTGGAACCATGGAAGAACCAGACATACTAGTTTGGGATGGTCATAGTCTGGAAGGTGACCTGCCTGGAGTTCTTGCAGAGGCTACTCGGTGCTGCAAAACAGCCTTCTATATCCCCTACCGCCCCTTTCCGTTCCTTCACACTACCCCTAAATACATACTATAATATCATTATTATGTCACTATAGTATCCCAGCTCAACCACCCTCTAAGTAATCTTCCGTCACACTTACAACTTCTCGTACTCCTGCCTCCTTGCACTACTCCCCCACGAATATCGTCACATTATCCTCCTTCTAATAGCTGTTCCTCTCACACTACCTTCCTTCACACACTAACATTCATCTTAAGTACCATTCCCTCATACTACCACACTTTTCTCGCACTACCACCCATCACACTTCCTCCTCCCTGCTTATAGCCGTCTCCAGCACCCAGCACCCCTAGGTTGCCCCACCTCGCTTCCTGACAGACAGAAAGCGTCCTCAGGACCAACGATTTACGGAACGCTAGGAATCCCAGTCGTTTTTTCGTCTGGGATATTTCCCTGGGAATATTATTAACACTGGAAGATATGTGTGTGTGTGTGTGTGTGATTGTGTGTGTGCGTGTGTGTGTGTGTGTGTGTGTGTGTGTGTGTGTGTGTGTGTTTCACTCACTAGTCCTGTCACTATGGTTCACCTTCTGGCTCCACTCTTTATGTCTTGCCGACAAACTCACTCACACTGTAACTATCGATGTTGTTGTTAAGCACTCCCATCTCTCACTCTCATTGTCTTTCAGTCCTCTGACCTTCTCCTTCCCACTCTTTCGTCTCTCCCTCTGATTTCTTTCCCTTGTTTCTCTTCCCTCCTTCACTTGTCCTTTGGCACTGCAAATGACTCATTCATCCTTGTACTTGAACGTGAGTGTCTGCAATGTTTACTACCAGATGACGCGTCTGGCCTCTCTCTCCAGATAACATGACGTGAAATGATTTGCCACTCACTTATTACCCATGACTTTTGACACATGGCGCAACCGCTGTGTTTACACATACGCATCCACAAAGACGCGATACTCGCACACAGTACATACATACACAAACAAACAAAACACACATACATAAATGATGTAAACGAACTCGAATATAAAGATTTACATGCATTCAGAAAGCATATGCACACACACACACACACACACACACACACACACACACACAGACACACACACACAAGATATCTTACTATTCCTACAGAGGGAATGGGCAGGCGCACTAGACACCTGCTGCAGTTCCTGGTGAAGATCTCTAAAATGTGGGTAGTGCACTGACGCAAGAGGGTCAGAGGGATGATCACCTGACCACAATCACCTTGTATCAACCAATGCTGAACAGGTACAAGAATTGTCCTGTACCTATTTCTGTGAATGTTATAAACATTCCGTAAATAAACGTTCAGCTAAATAAGCAAATATCTTAGTTTTTCCTTAGTTATGTGCCTGCCAACTACTATATCACTGAATAGCAAGCAACGTGAAAATCTTTATCACTTGATGATCACCATTAATACAAAATGTATTGTCAACACAGTATTAGTGCAGTTCAACAAGTATGTAACTTTACATCACTGAATGTTCACCATCAAATACATAATGTATGTTAACACAGTACTATTGCAATTCAACTAATGTGTAGCTTTACATCACAATGTTCAACGAATCACCAAATCTATATAATGTATAACCCACAAAATTTGTGCTGTAAAACTTCCTGTACTATGTAAACAGACTTTCCTCATGTGATTATGAAAGCGTACATGTATCCAGCTCCACCTTGATCTTAAGCTCTGTTGTTATTAATCAACTATTATGACCCCGATTATGTCATTCCTCACCTGTGTAATTTCAACTGAATGGTTACCTGAATTCAGTAAACCGTTCTTTATTTATTTACTACAACTGTCTACCAGCAAATATCGGAACAGCTTTCAAATTCAGGGATAAGGTAAAGTTCAGAGTTATAATCATTTTCTAAATTGGTGCAAAACTAGAATATGATTCTCAACCTTGCTGATCGTTTTTAAAGCACAAAAACAAATAAAGAAGGCCCTAAGGAAGGTAACAAAGATGTAGGTGAGAAGAGTAAGGAGTGACCTGATCACAGCCTTGGAGTATCCAAACCAGCATCATGATATATACCGTAAATAGTTCTCCGAAAGTTGGAGGAGGTAAATCCTACACGCCATGACACAACTTTATTTAATAAACTTATCAGACAATGATGCCTACTATTAAAGCAAAAAGTACTGGAAGGATGGAAGAAAATGAAGGATGTGAACGTGGACAGCGTACACAAGTTAGGGGAAAGTTTGTTAGTAGAGAAAGTTCAAAAGATTTGGCCAATCAAGTGTAAAATTCCTTAACCGTACAGTACAAATAGTTGATTTCAAAACTGAATACACACATGAGCACTTGCACCTGAACATAAAAACAGACTAACTTTCCTTACACAGACTGATATGATAAATCACTTCCCCATCTGGCCCTCTTTAACATCGCTCAGGTGTCTTGTCAGGAAGCCTGAGCTGAATTACAGGCATCTTTATAGCTTAGACTTAATGATACCGATGAGGCCAGGTATAATCTGCTATAATACATACGAATCATATTGAAATCCTGTAAAATATAACCGAAAGGGGTTGGGATCTGGTGATATGCAGCGGAAACCCATTCTAATCCCGTATAATTGCACCGACACCATTTTTAATCTTGTGATAACACAGACACAGATTTTAATCCTCTATATGACCGTCGAGACGCGTTCCAGCTTGATTCACAGCCTTTCGAACCATTTACGGTATTCATAGGAAGCTGTCATTAGCATAACTCACAATATAAAGCTGTCACGGCGGACCTTCTGGCGCTAATGCTTGAAAAAAAAAAAAAGAGGCGACAGTGGACTAAAAAACGTAACAACAAGCAAGAAGAAGAAAGAGTCACGAAGAATTAGATGAACCAATGCAGCCTATGAATGAAATATACGTAGCCTAGATATAAATGCTGAATGGTCGTTATGCTAACAACACTGATACTCACTTTAAACATACATGATTTCAAATCATGTGTCAGCTTTCGTTCAACATTTGAGATCTCATGTGGCTTTAGATGCAGCTGGGGTTCCCCACGAACTTTCAAAGAGACATTTTGATGCACAGGTGCAACACGTCGCGTAAAGAGCCAGCAACACCAACTTTTCTAGACAATAAAGTTCTGTTGCTGTCATGGACACTTCACTAAGCCATCAGGTACACTGAACTGTATGTACACCGAAACGTTTGATATACACAGATAATCTATCGTCTCTTGGTACTTAACGAATTAGTTTAGTACTATCTCGTGAATCACTAGAGATATATCGTTCACAATGCAGTAAACTTAAACGTCTTCAGCAATCAGTCACTGCACGTACATTTCAGCCGTCCAATAACCTGATACAAGATAACTTCTTAATGAAACAAACAACGTACATTTCATTATGTTCAAACTGATGGTTAAACTGATACAATTATCTTGCCACATGAGGTTCATTGCTCTCCCATCTTCTGGCCTCCACAAGGTAGTGTTTCATGAATTGCAAAAGAAAAAATAAGCTTAAATATAATCCCTTATGAAATTCCATTTCTTGTGCGAGTTAGACACATCCCCCACGTAAGTCAGAGATGCAGGGAATGAGGCGGGTGGAATAATGTGAGGAGGGGGGATATGAGGAGGTTTAGGGTAGGTGTGGGAGCTTCACTCTTGACGACAAATACCTGGCTGTAATACGAGAAATGTGTAGCTCAAATAGAATAAAAACATCGATATGAAATGAATGTGTGTCTTTAACGTGACAAATGTGTGGTTGTTATAATAACACAAATGCGTGGCTGTAACAAGAGAAATGCCAGCTGTAGTAACAATTATGCGTGGATGGAATAAGAGAAATACTAGTCTGTAACATGACTGATCCCTGCCTGGCTATAACAAACAATTGCAAGGTGAAGTATGAGATTATCTCTAATTCGTGGAACAAGTTAAGATGGATTGTCTGGTATGCTGGTCACGGAAGAACTTAAGATCGTCTTAGATACATCACTAGTGGTCAGGCAGCGGTTTCCATAATTGTTGATACGAATTAGAACTCAGTCAGTCTACATGAAACTGATAATACAGATGTTCTTTACTGTACGTACGTAAGAGGATCAGCACCAAAAGCTGTTATGGATGAACTATCTTCCGTTGAGAATCTTGGAAAAGAGGATTAAGTCTCCTCTGTCCACAAGACACTGAAGGCGAAAGAGTAAAAGCTTCGATGCATACACGTATAGAGCTCTGTCTTATATTCAGTACATCCCTGTTTAAAGTCTGCAACACTTGAGGATCCAAAAACACATCAGAATAAACAACACAAAGGAACGTTTTACCAGACCTAACCAACCAGAGGCCGGCCATAAAGTTACCACTGGGTCGTGTGGACCAGGACCGGGCAGCCACCCACAAGCACCCAACCAAACTATGCAGTCTCTCTCTCTCTCTCTCTCTCTCTCTCTCTCTCTCTCTCTCTCTCTCTCTCTCTCTCTCTCTCTCTCCCTTCAGAAAACAAAATCTCGTCTGTAGTGAGCGACGCGACCAACACAATGTGAAGTATGTCATTGACAGGTGACGCGAAAAAAGACGTTTACAGACTTAACAAAACGTTCGTAAGGTCAAATTCCCGATATTACAATGTTTTTATTGTTACGAAGACAACCTGCTATAGTTAAAGAGGCAAAGATAACCCGTAAAGGGTCATTAAGGACTATGGGTCGTGGGGAGCAATGACGTCATTGTCAGAGGCTCCCAGCTTGCCGCACACAACGGAACCATTACTCTCCCCCTCAAAACAATTCGTCTTTCTTTTTCTTCATTCCAATACATTTTGTCCAGCATATATTATCTCCTGTCGGCACACACCTCCTGAACCTTCCCCTCCACCTGACGGCCACACCACCTGCAGTACTGAACACATCACATGATGGACGTCATCCTGGGGTAACGAAAAATAATAAGACAAACACAGTCCATGGAACTGGTAATTGGAGAGAGAGAGAGAGAGAGAGAGAGAGAGAGAGAGAGAGAGAGAGAGAGAGAGAGACAGAGAGAGAGAGAGAATGAACAAAGATAATCTAATATCATTATGGCTAGTCAGCTGTAGTACAGATCTTTATATAATTAATTCCTCATTACCTTCAGTGACCAGACTGGATGTTGCTATCCTCATGAATCTGCCAGACTGATTACACTGGGACACCTTCCACCAAGACGGAAGTATATTTCCCAACTGCCACAGTGATGACTGGTAAGGTTACAGTCAGTAAGAGACAGTGGCAGGGTGTCTGAGTGTACGATGAACATCCCAGCAGATCCGACTGAGTAAATCTATAAACTATGAATGATATTATTATATGATACTGAACGATCTACACACCAGTCTAGTTAGCAGTTTTACCTAAATTGTCTCGATGTTTCAGCATCGTTTTAAGTCACTCTCTCTGAGCAAACTATGATGCTAGTATATGGCACTCACTATGACAACATGGCCCAAACCCTTTATCAGAATACATGACAAGCATTCTACCTAAACTTTAACTTCACGTCAGTGTAGAACAAAGGCAAATAATGACTAGAAAATATCAGTGGATGGTCTACATTCAGTATTCAATTTCTCAAACCATTGTAATAATCTTCATCAGAGGACAATGGGTGCGCTCCAGCAAGAGATCAGCAGCGTCAACTAAAAACCCGGTGAGACGTGACACGTGTATGTCATCCCAGTCGACAACCATTGTAATTCCTCTGACAACAGATCGAGCGATGCATCAAATGAAAGAGATCTAAAACTGCTCATACTTTAAACATTTACTGACTAATGAAGAATAGTTGAATGGTATTCTGTTTTACGTCAGTTTCACTGATACATCGAGCAATCACAGAGCAAGCTCTGGTGTACAGCATGTTACTAAGTCGCATTTGGTGAGCGACATAGCGGTCCTCGTGGCCAGGCCAGAGATTAATGACTTCCTTTAACCCTTTGAGCTCAATGGTACGGCCCCTGAGTATGATGACTTGCTCATTTACCCAACCCTTAAGGGCTGGGTAAAAAAGACTTTATACCCTGCGGTCGTAGCGTCGGGCTTAAGGGCTGTTCCGTCAACCTCAAGAGGTTAATGAAGAGGCCTGAATATCAAGCTAAGTTTCATCCCGCAGTAATGACTTATATCAGCAGGGATATCAGGATATTGTTAGTGAGTTGAGATGACAAGTCTGAAAAACTAGCAGAAGGGCACAGGTACGTCCCTCTACCACTGACATGATAACAGCTTCGCTGCCGCAACTCTACAAGGACGGCAGGATTGGTGAATGAACAGCCGGACGAACACATGAACGGATTATAGAACAATGTACACAAAGATGGAGGTAGGAATGGAAGGACAGTCCAACAGCAGTAAAAGAATGAACAAACACACAAACAAACGAAAGGACCAAGAAAACAGATGGAAAGACGAAAGATCAAAGGAACATAAACATCAAGAAACGAGGCTGTTGTAAACAAATAATGTGGAGCCAAAGGAATGATTCAGTGTATTACATGAGTGCCACCATATATCACGGGCAGGAGCCGGAAGGAGACTATACTTATACACGGATTGGATGCTGAAGATGTATTGATAAATGTTAGCAGAAAAAATGGAAATGGTGAAGAGGTGAGGGGGGAGGGTGTCTCTTGAATGTTATGGAATGTGTATATAGTGATTGCACTTGGGAGACGAGTCTTCTCGCGAGAAACAGTGTGCACGAGATGGTATACATTTTTTTGTGGTTAACATGTAAATATCAATATACACATAAAGGGATGAAGTAAGCACAGTGGTATACGAGGAGAAACTGAAGTTAGTTGTGAACAGTCGAGGAAGTTGAGGAGTCAGTTGTGAGGAGTCTACCGAAGAGGAAAAGAGAGATCTAAATTGCCTGAGCGATTTGGATGCCTTGGCCAGGAATAAAAAGTGGCTGAGGCAATGTACCGGAATGAACACCAACTGATGCATTTTCCTCCTTTTCCATTCTGGATTTCCTTGCTTCCCTGGAGATATGAACGTAAGCGTCAGGGGATAAGTGTGTGTGTCTATTGAAAAATACTTCAACCAAATATTTACCTTAGAGAAAGCTCACACTTATGTATGCTTTGATGTCACACCGCTCCAGGCTTAGATAAGAAACAACTGATATTGTACACAGTGAGAAAACTAACGCCATAATTAACACAGTGACGCTATACAGGTAATTTATGAAAGCCTATTGGGCTTAATTACTTACGTCCTAGGTAGGCTTTCAAACTATCATGGAAAGGCATAGTTGCCTCGTGTCAACTCAATCTTCGGAAACTTTATCATCCTGCAGTCTATCACTCCCTGCAATTTTGTATTTCGTGACGAAGTTATCTCATCTTTCGCTAGACCTAACTCCTACTTCTTCCTTACAGCGCCCAGTGAAAAGCTATTTTAAGCACTGTTTCTTCATCCATTCCTCCCCAGTGTGCCAACTTTGTATGATGCTTGTCATTAATGGTATTGTACTTAAGTTCTTTGAATATTTCTGTTATCAATGTTGCAAGTTTTTTTCACATCACGTGTCTCCCACTTGTACAAAACTACTTTCTTCCTCCTACTCTGACACGTTCCCTCTTAGTCTTACATTTCACATCGCATTTCTCTCTACTTTCTTTCCTCCATCTATCCTTCTCCTGCCACCTTTCTTATTTTCTTTATCTTTTAATCCCTTCATTCTTCTACTTTCCTCCCTGCTCCTACTCTCCTCTAGCTTCCCATCCCTTCTTCCTAGCTTCTTCTCCTCCCTTAACCTCCTCTCTATCCCCTCCCGTAGCTTCCCTCTTTCCTCTTCCTTAACTTTTCTCCCTTCCTGTTCTCTTCACTATCTTCCCACCCTCCTCCCCTCCCCTAGCTTGCCTCCCTCCCTCCACATGACCCACTTCAGGCACCGAGTTACTCACCAACAAAGACTTGGATCATTGTTGCCAGCGTCCCTAAGGGGAGACTATAAGCACATAACAAGCCGCTATTCATCCTTCTGATATGGTCGGACTTCTCAAAGTACTACATTCCGGATTTCGTCCATCATGAAATACGCTGATAATGTAGTGTTGTCCTTTATCAGGGAAGGATGAAGAGGAGGAATCGCAGCAGCGGAGAGAGGAAGAGGAAGGAAGAGGAGGAGGTGGATAGGTGGAGGTACATGTGGAAGAGAAGTAGCAACACTGCCATCAAACCATATGATACTGGACGAATCATGAGCATAAGTGATGACTTAAGAATCTTGCATTTGTTAACAATGAGTTCACCTTCGTCACTCTAGTAGAAACTTAAGATGATTCAATAATAAATATAAAAACAAATAAATTCATAACTAACTTTTTCAAAATCAAAAACTATGTATGACTTACTGGAAATTTCCCCTTATCACACATGCAAGTCGTAAGGAAGTGGTCTTAATTACTTGTAGAAGACGATAACCATTGACCTGACCTCTACAGATGAGGTCGAAGGTCATGCCATCGTATCCAAGGGTCGTGCCATCACGCTTAAGAGTTTAACTGTTAAGCATGTCACTAAAAAGCAAACCTGGAAATCTAAATGAAATACTGGGAATGAACAATATAAACATTTATGACTGCCATCCATCACTGTCTCTTCCCATCACCTGTCACCGTCTCTCCCCGTCACCTATCACTGTCTCTTCCCATCACCTGTCACCGTCTCTCCCCGTCACCTATCACTGTCTCTTCCCATCACCTGTCACCGTCTCTCCCCGTCACCTATCACTGTCTCTTCTCATCACCAGTCACCGCCTCTCCCCATCACCTATCACTGTCTCTTCTTATCACCTGTCACCGTCTCTCCTCGCAACAAAACCCATGAATATTGGATGTTTCCTGAAACGTTATAAACAGCAAGAGCAACCCATTGCAGGAGGGCGGATATCCCACACACGTCAATAGCTTCAGACCAGACTTAAGCGTTCAACAGTGATCTCTCATTAAGGGATAAACGTTTGTCTTACTCAGCACGTACTTAGGAAAAGACATTGGGACATTCAAATGATAATAATAATAACAGTAAAACTCTTTGAAATAAAGACACATAGAAATGAGGGTAACATTGCCAATACAGCTCAATTATCACACACAAAGGAATATGCAAATACGAACTGCAAATGATCTTGGTGGGGAGGAAGGAGGTGGTGGAGTCGGACTCCGCTTTCAGCAGCTCAAGACGTAAAGAGGATGAGGAGTCTGTATGCAAACGGTAAGATGTTGGACATTAGTGAGATGGTGGTGTAGAGGCGCCGTGGTAAACTGTACCCAGCCGCGGAATGTGTCAAGAATGGAAGAAATTTGGAGAGATTATTTTCGTACCTCTCTCTCTCTCTCTCTCTCTCTCTCTCTCTCTCTCTCTCTCTCTCCATTCCTTGTGGTTTGAGTGACTGTAGACAGTTTCAGATAATTCTGATTGCGGGAAACACCCCCCGCATCAGTATGAGGCAGGATGGTGCAGCCGTGGTTAGCCCATTACCACCAAGTTTCGCCAATTTTCACACGTGCCATCTTGAAATCAACGTTCTTCAGGATCTAGCCCTCCAACCAGCCAACTACTGCCGCTCTGCGGACGACATCCATGTCAAGAACACTACCGAAGGCCATCTTATCCCTCTCCCGGAGGCTACAGAGACCAACTCAGTCTTGAAATTTACTTATGAACTTAGCAACAACAACTGCATTCTTTTTCTATACATTCTCGTCGACAGCATTTTCCGGTCAATAAACTACTTCTGTCAACAAGATGCCAACTGACATCCAGTTTCTCCCCAGTCACTGGAGGATATAACCCAGGTACCTCCCGAGTGTGGCAGCAAAGGTCTAGGAGAGTGTGTGTGTGTGTGTGTGTGTGTGTGTGTGTGTGTGTGTGTGTGTGTGTGTCTGCGTGTGTGTGTGTGTGGGAGGGGGGGGGAATCTCCCTCCTCAATCATCACTTTCCAAAAGAAGGAACAGGAAGGATCCTTGTCAAACGAAGATTATTCCACGAGAGCGCAATCTTCTGTTTCAGAGAATGCCTCTTTTTTTTTTAATTTTTCCAAAAGAAGGAACAGAGGGGGCCAGGTGAGGATATTCCAAAAAAGGCCCAGTCCTCTGTTCTTAACGCTACCTCGCTAACGCGGGAAATGGCGAATAGTTTAAAAGAAAAGAAGAATATATATATATATATATATATATATATATATATATATATATATATATATATATATATATATATATAAGTATGTATGTATACATATTTGAGAGAAAGAGAGGGGAGAGTACAAAACAAGAAACCCATCAGCCCAGCCAAACGTCTTTACTGGCCGGTACCAAAGTATTAGGCACCATTACTTATGGTATAAGAAAATATTTGTCATGTTGAATTATCACCTCTTTTAGCAACATTTCTTTGCAGCGGACAATTATTGTTACGTATTTGTCTATTCCCCGAGCAGCAAATTTTCACGTTAGTGGCAGGTACTACGGAGAAAGTACTGCTCGTTTGTTCAAGATAGTTTTCGAGCAGACATATAAATGTACTGTCTGATAATCATAATGTTCTCAAAATCGAGCTACTGAAAATCCATAACATGGGAACCAGCGACGCAATTACGACCCGCCTTCATGACTCCAGAACCGTGAGGTGGAGTGTTTACGTAGCATTCATGGGTGTGATGAAGGCTGGCGGCTGGTGTCCAGGCCCTTACCTTCCACTGTCGGGCACCTGGATACCACCCCTTCCTCATGACTTGTATACCACCCCTCCCTCATGACTTGTATACCACCCCTCCCTCATGACTTGTATACCGTAAACCGCTGCGCCAACACCCGAGGAAGATAGAGAATGGAGAATTAGTGATCGCTCGGTGTGAACCACACACACACACACACTCATATATATATATATATATATATATATATATATATATATATATATATATATATATATATATATATATAGCAGATGGATGAAACGTGAAAGTACCATCATGTGGTACAGCGTGAAGCGGCACAACCAACTTGCTCAGTTGACGCTGGTGCAAACAATAGAGTCGAGGCTGCCGACCGTCGCCTCACAGCACAACACAAGCACGTCGGACGTGTTGTGTTGTATGGCACTCCACTACGAAGGGAATGATGATAACAATAATCGCAATATTAACAGAAGTATTGATATAAGAGTCCTTGTAATTAGAACCACGATATAAAGGAATGATGATAATAACAATGATATCGCCAATAATAGTGATAACGACTATGGTTGTCATTTTTAATGATTAAAAAAGATTTCAGTAATATTGGCTAATTTGACCATCATGACTTCAATAAAGATAAATATTATGATTACTCCTAGTGTGTACGTGGGCGATGAGACTGGCGCGGTTGCTTGATGCAACAGGTAAATGGTGGCTGGTGATAATACGACAATGGTAGGAATAGCCTGGGGGCGCTAGTTGGGGGACGTGGGGAGGTGTTGGCGTACGTGGGAAGGGCGTGGAGGGGGTGTTGGTTGTCATGGTGACGGCCACGCCACTCGCCAGGGGCCCGCGGCCACTGTGAAGAAGGGAGATGGGGGTAGGGTGGGGGGGTGTTGGGGGAGGAAAGGTAGGGTGTGGCTCGAGGATGGAAGAGCTGTAGCTATGGCCACTTGTCGTGTCTGGCCAGACTGCCACACGTGACCCTCACACTGTACACGCGCTGCCTACCTGAGAACCTTCTCTACAGCGAAAGAAATGTTGATTGGTGGACCGTGTTCCCTTGGAGTTCATGCACGGTAGTGTAGTCAGTAGGGGTCAAACTTGGGTCAACGGTTGGCGAGTTTCCCTAAGGTCTCCGCAACTGGGAAAGTCCGCATCACAAATGATCCCACTCTCTACTTCCATTGGACTTTCCTGGACTTTTCACCGGGCCACTGCTGGTGGTGCTCCTGGTAGCTGGTAGCTAACGTTGATGACATATATCACCACTTCCCCTGCTAGGGCTGCTGCTGCTACTGTTATTAACTAGTGGTTCTCTCATCCGTTCCATTACCCCCACTCCCCACTACATGCTTCCTGCTGTGTGGTCGGGGCCGTCAAAGGAAGACCATTATTAACATCCACTGGTTCCAGGTACCGTAATTAAGTCTCAGGTACGAGCTGTTGTCGCTTTCGACGCAAGCGGGCACACAATTAATCAAACTTAGTTTCCCTGTCTCAGTGAGCATCACAATAGTTTAATTATCGAGACTAAAGGCAAAATTCTGTATTTGATTCATACTATTTGAGGTTAACGTATTCTTAATGAAGATTTGTCTCTGGTAATTCACTCCAAAGTTTAAGAATCAAGTAATCAAATGTTTCTTTATCGTTTGTTTTGACAAAATTAAACAAGACAACCATGTACCAACGTTACAAAGGTTTAAGACTGAAACATAATCTCATTGGATAAGAAGACACAAAATTATTCACATGGCCAACATGCAGTATATCAAATCTTTTACATAACGCTATGTTAATACAGATGTGTACACTGCTTTACCAACAACTTTCATAAAAGCAGAATATATTCCAAAATAACGTGATCGTTGGCATTTGTTAAGAAACAATGTTTTCCATATAATACGAATATAATGACAAAAAAAATTGAATGGTGATGCATTTGACTGACGGTCGTAATACTGTTAAGGAAGAAACGATATCAATAAAAGAAAATAGATCGAAAAAAATGACAAGTAATTCATATAATAGAGAAATCGAACTATTGACAGACAGATTGAATGAAAGTTTATCCAATAAGTACACAGAACCTAAATTTCCAACACAGAAGCCTTTAGCTCTACTGATTTCTTTTCCCATCAAAAATTCAAAAATACAATCTCACTCTATAGATAAAATTATCTGATTCATAAAAGTGTGTGTGATTCAGCCAAACTGCGGGCAATCCTTCTCTACACGTTTAACATCACTTTGAAAATCATGAGTATGAGAAAGCAGCTGCAGGAAGAAAGAGCCTTACTTTCATTCACTTGTTTAAGCAACTTCGACCTATCTATACAGGCTGTGTCAAACGAAACATTCATTCATTCGCACATTTCCCTCCTGGTCACTCCTGTTTCACCACTGGTTGTCAGAGGAAAAAAAAAAAAAAAACACTTTCAATTAATACATTTGACGTCAGGATGACGTCATCTTTGGTTCCAACTCTGAAAACATTATCAAGTTGTTTGTTTTCCCAAATCTCTGTCTGTCTTATTGACAAGCCGCACTGGCATAACCTTATCTAAGTTTACTATGATATCTCCATCTCGCTTTTGTTATATAGGTTTTACATAGTAACTTTTCATGTTTGTTTATTTGATTACTTTTTTGTTTTGCTTTATATTTCACTATAAACAAATATTGTAACTTGAATACAAAATGCCAGAGCCAGAATGTTAAGCTATTATTATTATACATTGAAGAAAGACCCCAGCCCTCTCATGTCCGCTTCCCTGACAGCAATACTAGCCACACACCAGCTCTCTCATAGCCGCTTCCCTGACAGCAGTCACCATAACATCAGCGAGAGAGATAGAAGAATGATCCTTGACCATAGTCTTCTACGCAATTTTTGAAATTGAAGAAAATATTAATTTCAAATGTTAACAAAACGTTGGAAAACATGCATATCTCTCTGGCCCGTCCGTCCTCTTGAGCTTTAGGATGCAAGATGTCAAGTAACAAGATGCCACACGTCTAGCAGCACCACAGGTCAATCTAGATTTATCATGAACAACTGCATATCCTCTGCCAGATGCGAGAGACATTCATTCTCTAACATTGGATTTGCCTACTAGTCTGCCCACTCTCTCTCAGTAGTGACAGGTGGGTCAGTACGTGGGTCGGCGTTCGTCAGTCCAGCAGCTGATGTTTACGGCATTATAATTCCCAGAGGCTTATGATCTATGTTCTTTCTCATAATATTTTCATCCACTCACATTGGCCTCGCTGGTCCGCAATCCGCCATCAAACTGTTCTCCTTTTGGTGCTTCCTGAGCTGGTTTTTGGCGCCTCTATCTGATGAGTGAAAATTTCCTCAACACATCCTTACCCCAGGTATGACGCTCTCCAGGATATTGAATTACCATGTATCCTCCAGTGGTATATGTGAGACTGAGAGGTGCTTCATAACCATTGTAATTCAGGGTTCAATACTGAAGAACAAAAATCTGACCAGGTGACTGCAGAATAATGACTAGTGTGCCGCCAGAGCCTAATGTGAATCAAGATTCATGTTACTAGAAATGAATCCTGAGGTCAGAAAAACCTTGCTCATAGTAATGGCTCTTTCTCATTCAAACAAAATAAATCTAAATTAACAAAGAATCATTATACTGAGTTTCTTTTCTGTGTATAGTGGCTAATTCGAGGACGGACACTAAAACGAAAACGGCATTTGAAAGGGATTACTGCTGCACTAAGTAGAGGTTGTTAATCCACAATTTCCTGAAGGTAAGACCTCCTGTATCATCACAAGTTTGGCTAGTTTGTTCTGAATGAGACGTGTCAAGCTGGAGGTGTTTATGCGACCTTCCACTCGTCAGTCACTCCTGATGGAATGTTTTTTTTTTTTGAGGCTGCTGCTTGGAGTCCTCACCCGAGCCTTCCTCCTGGTACACTGCCCAGTCGTGAAGTGACAACCTCCACACACACACACACACACACACACACACACACACAGGCTCCTAAGATGAAGCTGCTCTCAAGAACTCCTGTACTGACATCTCTCCAATGGACATATCCTGCGATGATATCATCCAGAAGATTACGTCTTTGCTGACGCTGTATGATGGTTACCATATCACAAAGATAGGGACGGGACTACTAACCATGTTAGCCTAATACAAGGTATATTTTCCAGTCTTGATTGTATACATATACAGCGATCTAACAGTAGACTAAAACATGGTGTTCGCCATAGCCCTTCCTAGTGTAGCCGTTAGTTTTCCTGACCGAAACGCATTCATGGGTCGGCCAGAGTCGAGCGCATGGGTTCAGTTCTTGGATGTGGCAGTCGGTCCACAGTCAACCCAGCTGTTAACCCACCCGCAGAGGTTGGTCGATAAAATGTGTATGTATAAATATATATATAGCGTTAATGAGATGGACTTGATTACAGCTTCAGTTGCCCGCGCTGTCTCATTACGGTACAAAAAAAAGATGTTCTACCAGAAGCGCTCACTAAGGTGTGTTGTAACCTCATTACTGCCAATATGGGAGCCTGTGTTGAAAAGAAACACAACACTGGAGGGTCTGGTGTGTCAACCCTCACCACTGGAGGTGTCTGCAGCAAGCACAGGTCATCGCTCATGTCTACTGTGTTCATATCGAGCGTCTGTAAGTCAAGTGTGTGGTGCAGTGCCGACCACAGCACGGCAACCACCGGCTACCATGGTCAAGGCTGGCTTCAGCCTATGTCCGAACCTCGACCTCGGGGACAGAACATAAAATATTCACATGTAAGAATGTCTCAGTGGAAAAGTTTCTCAGACAGACATTGTTTTTGCCAGCAGTAATATTCCAAGACGGACAGAGACCAGTCAAGATTAAAAAAATCTCTGATACGAGTCGAAGCGAACTGGACCTGTGAGGAGTGAGCATGATGATTGCGAACTTGAAAGGTCATATCTTATTTGTCTATTGCTCCATCGACAACACGTTATCTTAGTATGAAGCAACAACTGATAAGAATCCAATAATCTATATATCTCTTGAATTAGAAAAAAATAAAATCCAGTAGTAACGTCTCTAAACTTTCCATCTGATTAAACAATGGTCTCTGTTCAATAGTGCTTAGATCACCTTGACTAGGCAACGCAGAAGTAGATTACAAAGAAATTTTGTTCTCACAAATACACACTGCTGATATGAATCTTAGCAACTGGTCCCAAATGAACGTATACACCTCCTGTGTCCAGTTTGATGGTCTTAACGTTTAGAAGAGGGTGTTCTGTTACCATCCCAGGCCAGGGCAAGACGCATCAGAGTAGACTAAGACAAGAGAAACGTGTATTTTTTTTTCTTAGTATCAATAAAAAATGAACACAAGCATAAACCTCTCGAGCAGTCACATGACCCTTTGATTATTGCCATGTGACCCGTAAAGAGCCGATCCCCTTATTGAATACACCAACAATCTCTGAGTACGAAGTATACCCATTCCCGATAATCGGGTCGTGGAAGTACGATAACAACTAAAGTTCCTTGAATGCGATACTTTTAGCCAAAAGTACGATAACTCGACCCTATAGACAACTGAGTATTATGACTCATCTGACCAATATAATGACCAAACCCTTTAGCATGATACCTAGGTCTTCCTCAAGAGGATCAGTCCAGTAATCGTACTCCAGGAACGAGACTGCCTCTGGCTTTGAAACGAAGCAGCCACTCACACACTCCACCGACCTCCTCCTGATGAACTGCACCCTTCGAGATATATCTGGCCACGGTAACGTTACATCTCTGTCAGGATTCCATCATGGTGAGGTTGGAGGGTGGGAGCTGGAGTGGACAGATGGAGTACAGACCTGGGGAAGTGTGGGTGAGTGGTAAAGGGTGGGAGGTGGAGAGGACAGGTGAAATATAGACCTGGGGAGGTGTTGGAAAGTGGTGGAGGATGGGAGGTGAGGTGAAGCGTGAGAGTATGGACTCAGGAGAAGAGCCTGGAAAGTTGAGGAAACATGATGACGTGGCTATTATAATGAAGAAATGAGAATGATGATGTAGTGATGAAGTGAGAAATGCAGTGATGAACAGAGAGATGGAGTGATGAGGGGAAAACACAGCCATGAAGAAGGGTATTGAGAGAAAGATTACGGATGGCATCAAGATTAGTGGAGGTGGAATGGGTGGGTGCAGGGCCAACAGTACTGGTCTAAGGCCGGGAGAGTCGAGTGCTACTGGCCAGGGGGGACACAGTGTGACAAGATGGAGTGGAATCAGATGAGGGAGTAGAGGGATGGGGAAATGGATTGATTTTCAGAAGGATGGAGTGAGAGGAGACGGAACAAGGAAATGGAAATCTCCAGCAAGATAGAGTTGGTTGCGATGGCATGTGAGGGTAAGCTAGGATGGAAGAAACAGAGGCATGGAAGAGCGATAGACTGTGTTGATATGTGATGAGAGACGTAACACATACATAGGAATAATGAACAGTGGGAGGAAGGGATGGAAGAAAGAAGCAAAATATGGTGATGAAGACATATGATGGAGTGAGGAGGCGGTATGGAGTGGAAGAGAGGTGTGATGAACAAGAGGAAACCTACTATGGAGTGAAGGAGAGATGTAATGGAGCCAGGGAGAGCTATGGAGGGAAAGAGTGGTATGATGGAGTGAAGAAGGTGGTCCTGCTGAAGGTCACTAGCAGAGACAACACTTCAGAGTCGCCATGAAGCTCCCTAAGGCCAAGATGAAGCTCCCTGTGGCCATGATGAAACTCCCTGTGGCCAAGATGACGCTCTCGGTGGCCAAAATGAAGCTCCCTGTGGTCATGATGAAGCTCGCTGTGGCCAAGATGAAGCTCCCTGTGGCCATGATGAAACTCCCTGTGGCCATGATGAAGCTCCCTGTGGCCATGATGAAGCTCCCTGTGATCATGATGAAGCTCCCTGTGGCCATGATGAAGCTCCCTGTGGCCATGGTGAAGCTCCCTGTGGCCATGGTGAAGCTCCCGAGTGGCCATGATGAAGCCTCGGAACCCTAAGGTAAAGCCGGAGGATCTCAGTTTATAAACAGGTAGTGCAAGCTCGCCCAACAGGCAACAGGGCCTCTGTTGACACTGGCAACTGTGTCAATTCCAACAATTTCCCGCCAAAAATACCATGGGACAACAACAGATATTTTGGTGGGAATTGGCCATCATTTATACTGGCCGGAAGGTAAACCAAACTCGCTGCTGGTGGGTAAGAACTGGATTTAAGCGTCATTATGAGGGCTGGTCTGGTCGTTATTGTCAGCTATAAACTCTGAGTAACTCGATGTTCAACGAAAAATCATTCTGATAGCTTTGTTCGTTCCGAAATAGGGATGCAGACTGTTTTGTTGCTCGCACCTCTGCTAAACGAAGTAATGACAATGATACTCTGATTTAAAGCCACCTAACAAGCTCTTGGGAAAAACATGGAAGAAAGATGTCAACTAACACCATACGGGAACTCCCGATCATCCTCCATCTACAGTGATGATGATGCGGAATAGAATCAAACTTTGGCAGTAACGATGAACGTTAACAGGCCAAGTAGGCTCGCATTAGCACTCCGAAGACGTAAAGACATTAACTCAAAAACACAGACGCATCAGCTGATATAACGCGTACATGTATCAGCTGTACACTTGACAACGTGTGTGAACTATTGGCAGGCGTATCCAACAGTGTGCAATATACATCTACAGTGCGATAATAGGATATCAATAATTCAATTGCCTGTCTGTATATGTTATCTGGTTCCTTGCTGTTGGTAAAACCACTGTGATCATACGTTGAGAGAGACGGGAGTCAGGCACAGTAGCCAGCCAGACTGTACAAGACTGGCTGGAACGTAAATATAACTTTTCCCATTACTAACTCCATCGAACATGAGATGGCGTCTTCCCTCAGTACTGGTCCTAGCTCATCCACAACAAGCTATAAGGTACACTACTACTTCAAGAAGCATTATCAAAGACAGTAATCATGATGAAGTAATGTGAGGGTCATTGGCCAGTAAAACTAGAAGCAGTAAAAGGTAAAATATTACACGTAGTTCTGCAACGTGAAAATCTTGGGTGAATCATGTACTAAAGTGGTTTTGCCTCCACCAACAGGCTCCAGAGACAGACAATACGTATGTAAAAAAAGATAACACGTGGTCACAAAAGTTTATGTTGGGATATACATGTTGCAGTTGGTAAATATATGAAGAAAATCAAGAAGAGAAAATGTAGGAAGGAGAATATAAAAGGCCACACACACACACACACACACACACACACACACACTAATACACACACACACACACGCGCGCGCGCGCGTGCGCTCGCACATGCAGTACCATGAATGTACACCCCTTCCCCGTTCAGTATAAACAGGTAATTACAAATAAGTTATTTACATATGCACGAAAAGTAAGGAAACTCAAGCACATTCTTCTTGCACACTAACCATGTACGTCAGCTGGACCACGAGGATCAGGTCACATGGTGATCGATATTGGGAGGAGGTACTACATACTGCAACTTAACATGTTAATGGTGCCTCCTTACCTTCATCGCAGTCATTATGAACCTCTTCAAACCTCGCAGGAGAACATACAAGAAGAGGAATATATGAACGTAAAACTCTTATATCTACTTCATCTGTCTTATACCACTGCATCTGTCTGATGTACCCTACATTTCTCTAATAGCCATACATGTGTGTTGTAACCACTACATCTTTTTCATACCCAATAAATCTGTATCATAACCCCTTACATCTGTCTTATATCCTCTACATCTGTCTCATACCTGCTACATACATCTCATATCCCCTACACCTGTTTCATACTCCCTGCATATGTCATATTCATCTGTCTTATACCCGCTACACCTGTCTTATACCCCTACATTTGGTTTTTTACTCCCCAAGTAAATATTACCTCGTGCTTTGACCTCTGACCACAACCTTGAGAACTTATAATGGTGATGTTGAATAACAACACACCATAAAATCGTCCGGGTTTAAAACATTCACTACAAACTCTCATCAACATTTTAGAGCAAAAGATTTTGAGACCTTGACTTTTGACTCCACCTTCAAAGTCAAATCAAGTGTAGAGCTTCGTATGTTGTGGCCGGCTGCAGTATAAGCCTATAACAACAGTCATGACATATCATTGATACAAGATGACAATAGAAACGCACCAAACTGGAAGCTTACAAGCTGTTCTGGACATGGGGGGAGGGGGGGGGGGGTAGCCTCCCGGCAATTTAACAACAAAGAATGGAAGATATTGACAGTACAAATATAATGGTTATGTTAAAGTCTATATTACCGTATGTTGTTAAAAAATTAAGGAAAAACAACATGATTTTAACCAGTAGATATACGTATATATTCCCCCATGATGCAAGACCGAAGAAACAAGTCCAACGACCAACAAGGAAGCCAGCATGGTAACGGTGGTGCAAACTAGTGCTGGCAGGAAGAAGGAAATGTTTGGATCTTGGAAATGATAATCATCAGGTAATCAAGCGTATCACTATCAGTCTTAATCATTTCATTCACCTTTTTTCATGAGTCATGGCGGATCACATGTGAGTAAATTACCTTTCTGATCATCAGAAAGTTTCACCTCCGACTCCATGTCAGTAACAAGTATTAATGAATCACTGGCTCACTCAACTGCTGAACACGAGACCTTGTTTCCCTTGGTCAACACAATCATGTGCAGCAGCCTGAAGTTTTACCAGATCAGACAAGCCTACAAACTGCCGTCAGATCGATACGATCAAAGTAATTATTTTAAGCGGGTCATCAAAACTTAATTACGAGGAAATTATTGCCAGCGAGCAGATTAATTTCAACGCTTTACCCGAGTCAGGATTTTGCCAGTAACACGTTTGAATTTTAATCCACTTTGTTCCGAACTTTAATTACCATTTTCTAAATTCATTTTTACGATGACATATTTTCCTTTTTTCTGTGTCATGAGTAAAAATCTTGAAGCACTATGTTCTGTACCTCAGCCAGAAGGAATTTCGCGCAATAATATACTTTTCAGATACTGTATCTTTGTTGCATTCATTTTCTTTTGGAAATTCTGTTGAAAGATAGATGCTCTGTATGATATAAGGACGTGCCAACAATGGAAGATCCTGTAGACAATTTAGATAACGTATACACTACACAGACATGCTAACGGTGGCAGATATTGTAATATTATCTATAAGAAAGTACAGAGACGTGGCAGATATTGCAGGTATTTTTGATAATCTACATAATACACAGACGTACCAGTGGTGGATGAGGTCAACACAGGTCACGTGTTGCACCTATCACATTCGCCAGCTAGGCCTCTGCTGCGCCGGTTTCAGAACTTACTAAGATGAATATCTACAGTTCAGAATGACAGACAATCTGTTACGCTCTTGAACCATAATATAACAGAGGCTTCTTTATGATATTCTGTTCGGATTGCATGGAAATTATTCGCTTCAGAAATCTTACTGAACTAACTAAAATTCAGAACCCGTCTTTCCTTTCCTAAATGCAGCAGTAACGATTCACATATTACCTGAAGCTGTATTAATACAGACTAAGATTAAGCGTTCAGACGTAACATTAATATTAGATGAACATGTTGAACTAGCTGCCACTAGAACTATTGCACGAACTGCCCAAGAACACTAAAAAGGATGCCTGAAGGAAACCAATTTTCTAGTTACTTCCCAATTTACATAGTCACCTCTAGGGAGAGGTGGAGGGATGGAATCGAAGATGTTTTGAAGGTTTAGGAGCTGAACATGCAGGAGGGTGCAAGACGTACAAAGGGATAGGGCGAATTGAAGAGATGTGGTATACTGGGGATGACGTGCTCTGAAAGGGTTGAACTAGGGCATTTGCAGCAGTCGAGGGAAATCAAGGAGAGGTCTGTGGGGCCTGGTTTTGGATTAAGGGTAAACCCAGGACCCATTCAGAAAGGGATCTGGCTAATCATAAGTAAATATATAAATAAATAAACATGTTCAAGGTAAGTAAAATCCGGCAAAGACGTACAATAATTGTAAGGCAAGTGTCGGAAAGTCATGAAGGATGACCAGGAGGTCGTGCCCATCCCCCCCAAAGGCAGGGCTGTTGTACCCCAGTCACTGGTGATCCAGTGTAGGTCATGATGACAATAATGAAGAGCTCCTACAACATAAACAAACCTACCAATAGAAAATATTAGACCCTTAAGCACGACGGTGTCATCTTTAAGCAAGACGTGACCCTTAAGGACGATGGTACAACCCCTGAATATGACAATATGACCACTGAGAACGACGGAGAGACTCAAGTTAATGGTCAGCAGAAGGGTTGTACCGTCGTGTTCAGGTTATCACATGTATCCAGTTTTCATGGTGCTCATGTTACACATAATTAACCAGACACGTGCGAGACAACCTGAGGGCGTTCATGCGTTACTTACTCTTTGCATAAATACCTCAACAGTTCGTGATAATGGTCGTTAATCCCTCATGTTTAATGACGCCCTAATGTTGCCTTGTTCACCCGCTGGCTTACTCACCCTGGCAGACTTACTCCCTCGTACGGCCACACTGACGACTGGGTTCCTCAGGTGCAGCGAATATTTATGTGCGTGATGGCTGTTACACGCACATGCATATATATATATATATATATATATATATATATAGAGGTGTGGGTAAGCTGACTTTCATGCATGTTTATTCAAGTATGTGCACATAGTCCGGTGCGGCAGGTAGGGTTCAAAACCAGATATTTCGGTGCGGCAACTTTAATGGTCAGGCGGCGCGCGAGGCTGATAGAGTAATAAATTCTTCATGTTTGCTCGGGGGAAAGAAATATGAGGCAAGGGGTAGTTGAGAGAGAGAGAGAGAGAGAGAGAGAGAGAGAGAGAGAGAGAGAGAGAGAGAGAGAGAGAGAGAGAGAGATGCATATGGCCAATGTTCTACGCGACTAAAGCCACAACAAAAAATACAATTCATTGTCCACACATAAACACTCATTAGCCCACAATGTTTGGATGTGTATGTGTGTACACGTAACAAAACCGCACATCTAAAGATTTTTTTTCTTTTTCAAATAGTCACCAATCCTGGGCAGAGGTGTCCATATCAAGATCTTGATTGCTAACCATCATATCAAGCGTTCCCCAAGTAAGGACTGTCTTACCTCTTAAAGGACAACAGTATGCAGGACTCAGGAGAGACAGAAAGGAGATCAGGACTTCCTGTCCAGGTGTAGATGGCAAACATATAACGAATCTGAAAACCTTTCCAGTTGCTGCTACTCTCATAATATCTCTGAGAAGCAATGCTCTCTCTTTCTCTCACTCATGTGTGTGTGTGTGTGTGTGTGTGTGTGTGTGTGTGTGTGTGTGTGTGTGTCTAACTGCCTTATTGTGTTGCACAAAAGGACGGAGTTCAACACTTGTGGAGCCCTATCTCTTGAAAATTTCTAAACTATCATATAACTATTTAAACTCCCGTATGTTTCCCACATTTTGTCTCAAAACATAATCTATTCTCTTCAATTTCTTCTTTCATGTTATATCAATATTTCTTCACGCACTTTTTAACGTCTTTCGTGTTTCATGTATGCTTTCAAGGTTATCTTATCTGGTCGTTATAATCCTGGGAATAATCATTAAATTTCTATGCCATGAAATTTTGTTAAAAACTTGGAAGTTAGGATCAGCTCACCCCTCACTCGTCTCCCTTCCATGGTGGGCAAATCTATGGCCATTGGTTGTCTTTCCCTATAATTCCGCTCTCTTAATTCCGATGTCCATCTAGTTATATAATGTGGCTAAGTTAATCTAACCCTCACAGTTTCCGGTGTCTGGCATGATCCAGCCAACTAGTACTACTGAACTGTCTTATCACTCCATGATTATCTTTCTTGTCCTCCTCCATTTTCTCATGGTCTTCGACCTGCAACTTTGCCACACGGTTCCCGGGGATCTTCACCCACACCCATCTGCAACAGCCATAATTGTCTCAATCGTCTGTATCTTCATCACCTCACGATGATCAAACCCCTGAGCACAACGGTCTAACCCTTGGATATAATAGGATAACAGGTCTTAACGTCGTGCCCAAAGGTCGTTCCTTCTTGCTCAGTGAGTTAAAACTAAATTTGCGAAGTGCAATACGAATATTGAAGTTTTTCTAATTCTTCTTTTCATAGATCGTTTTTTCATCTCCTCTCACGAATCGCTCTTTGTGACTGGCAGCGAGGCGTTACTCACACAGTTCGAGTGATAATATTCTGCATTATGTAGCGCTATGACCCTCGATAGTACAGGCCAGAATCGATCAGTAAGAAATACGATATATACGAAGGTATATTTTATATACTATAAGTGACTATATATATATATATATATATATATATATATATATATATATATATATATATATATATATATATAACGTGAAGTAATACTACTGCTCCAATCTTTCGTTGTTTAGCACATTAGCAGCAGTATAGAGAGTCTGTTTTCCCCGACAATGCATCAGTGTCCAGGTGTAATGTATACATGTAGGGTCCAGAGGAGGGTTTCTCCCGACTAACTTATGTTCAGCCTTGAAATATTCATGGGCAACATGTACCCTCCAGAATAACCAACCCTCACTGAAAATTCACCATGGTTGATATATTGTATAAGGAATGTACGAATGGTGGAGCCTGTGTGTGTGTGTGTGTGTGTGTGTGTGTGAAGGTTAGACTACTCATATGCACTTCTTCCCATGTCAATATCTGTGTCAATTGCATTCTTCAATCTAATTATTTATCTTCATGTTCAATGTTTGCCTGCGATAAATTTCCTGAAAGGCTGAGTCCTATTTTCAGAATTAGCCACAAAATTTCGTTCATGGATGCTTTGTTTCTGTCTTTCTTATGTGAATGTGTTCCTTCCTTACCGTATGGGCTTTGTTTACATGTGTAGGAACCTGTGGGTGCTACGGGCGCTTTATGGTGATGAGGGAATCTGACGGTGGAGTGGAAGCCTGATGATGGATGGGGTGGGAGCCTCATAATGGTGTGAGAGCCCGATGGTGGTGTGGGAACTTAGCACTAGACGGAGGCAAGCATCACTAGACAGGTACCAGATCAGAGACGAACATCTCCAAAACTGGAGAAAAACTAAGCAACACAATTAGGATTCATCTCTGATGAATTAACGCACATCTTTCCAGCTGGACTCAGGTTCTCGTTTCAGTACTAGAAAAAATAACCAAAATTTGTTGAAAAATATACAAAAATATGAATTATGAGCCCACTCTGAATTTGTGGGCAAGTGTAATTTATATGATTTACAGCACCGCCTCAGGAGGTCCGACGCCCTGTGTGGAGATGAGGAATGGACCGTGGCCCCTCCCGTCCCACATGGTGAGATGGGTGGAACGGTGGCTCCTCTCCACCCCGTGGGAGAGGAACCTCATTTACTGTGATATGATTTTTCTTCACATATACCCGTACTGCTTACCCCACATTTACCCGTACTGCTTACCCCACATATACCCGTACTGCTTACCCCACATATACCCGTACTGCTTACCCCACATGTACCCGTACTGCTTAGCCCACATATACCCGTACTGCTTACCCCACATATACCCGTACTGCTTACCCCACATATACCCGTACTGCTTACCCCACATATACCCGTACTGCTTACCCCACATGTACCCGTACTGCTTACCCCACATATACCCGTACTGCTTACCCCACATATACCCGTACTGCTTACCCCACATATACCCGTACTGCTTACCCCACATATACCCGTACTGCTTAGCCCACATATACCCGTACTGCTTACCCCACATATACCCGTACTGCTTACCCCACATATACCCGTACTGCTTACCCCACATATACCCGTACTGCTTACCCCACATATACCCGTACTGCTTACCCCACATATACCCGTACTGCTTACCCCACATATACCCGTACTGCTTACCCCACATATACCCGTACTGCTTACCCCACATATACCCGTACTGCTTAGCCCAGATATACCCGTACTTCTTACCCCACATATACCCGTACTGCTTACCCCACATATACCCGTACTGCTTAGCCCAGATATACCCGTACTTCTTACCCCACATATACCCGTACTGCTTACCCCACATATACCCGTACTGCTTACCCCACATATACCCGTACTGCTTAGCCCAGATATACCCGTACTTCTTACCCCACATATACCCGTACTGCTTACCCCACATATACCCGTACTGCTTACCCCACATATACCCGTACTGCTTACCCCACATGTACCCGTACTGCTTACCCCACATATACCCGTACTGCTTACCCCACATATACCCGTACTGCTTACCCCACATATACCCGTACTGCTTACCCCACATATACCCGTACTGCTTACCCCACATATACCCGTACTGCTTACCCCACATATACCCGTACTGCTTACCACAAAGACCTCTATGATTTGCATCTCGTTTTCCGTTAGGGAGATTTGACCTCAGCCCTAAACTGCATCTAAACTTCTTGCATGGAACTGTACAGAGGGAAAACTAACTTGTACATTTTCCAAACAGGAATCTGCACAACGCTTTACAGTCAAGAACATCTGTTTCTGTCTACTACTTCTATATCTTCCTTTAACTTCAGTTATCAACACCATCCAATTCAGCATTTCATAAAACCTGATCCACTGTACGATGCTTCATATATCTACTGCCTGTCTTCTTGAGTTCAACTTGGAGGAACTCTCAGGACGTGTCCACGGCTGGGTTGCCTTCCTAGACAACTAAAAATAACGAAACATTAGGATAACTCCCGGTAAGAACCATAGTCTTGCTCGATGTGCTCTCATCAACCAATCTGATGGGAGCATCAGGCTCCTAGTGCTAAATAAATCGTTCAACATCTTACTAAAGGCATTTCACAGGAAAGCCCATTCCACCTGCAACCACGACACGTACCTCTTGACACCCCACTAACCTTGCATTCCCATACACTCTGCTTACCCTACCCCTCCACACATACACACTGCTTACCCTACCCCTCCACACATACACACTGCTTACCCTACCCCTCCACACATACACACTGCTTACCCTACCCCTCCACACATACACACTGCTTACCCTACCCCTCCACACATACACACTGCTTACCCTACCCCTCCACACATACACACTGCTTACCCTACCCCTCCACACATACACACTGCTTACCCTACCCCTCCACACATACACACTGCTTACCCTACCCCTCCACACATACACACTGCTTACCCTACCCCTCCACACATACACACACGCCAAATATAAGTTGCTGTTGGTAGGATCAACTCAAAAGGCGAATGTAAATGAAGTTTTAAAGTATTTCGGAAGGTAGACTGCTCGTATATGAGGTAAAATTCATCCCTGGGAAATCACAACAGTAATTTTTGAAGTTATGTCACACGTTTCTCACTTCCTCCATGAGTCGTAACTTCTTGCCCTTGTCTCTTCTTTTTTCCTGCCACTAACCTCTATTTCGATAAGGCTTGGCCTTGATATGACCTCTCTCCGTAACTAGAGCCATCAGCATAAGACGCTGGTGACAAGAGCTTCCCAGTCAATACAACACACGCAATGTTATAGCCTTTTCTTTTTCCTCCCTGAACGGTTTACTGCACTACCTGTTATCTTTACCTAATGTCTACTGTTTAAATATTTAATACATTCTTGATATCTTTACTTAACTTTGATAAAATGCTTGACTGTTTATCTGGTGATTTCCTGTTCTTAATTTTTTTTTTCATTTATTGTGTTGATGTTTACCGGGAAAGTATCTGAATCTTCGTCTGTTTTAACCTGGCAAGTCGTCAACATATTAACTCTTGAGCTAATTACGCACAACTTGGCACTGCCAGCGTGTCCTGTACTGCTGCTGAACATCACTAGGTGCACAAGATGATCACATGACATATAGCCAATGTTTCTCAGCCCTTCACTCACCCTCGGCTCACTTTTGTGCCCTGTCTCACATGCTGTCCGCCTCTGCCACCTTCCACGGGCCAAGTCGTCTCCCAACGGGAAACGACCCACCATTTGGTCGTAAGACACCGGAAGTTGCACTAACAGCGGACGGAAGCACCTCTCGGGGCGCCAGCTACGACGCCAGTGTGGGAGGTTGGTGATAAGGTTGAGACAGACAGAGAGAGAGAGAGAGAGAGAGAGAGAGAGAGAGAGAGAGAGAGAGAGAGAGAGAGAGAGAGAGAGAGAGAATGGGGGTTGGGGTGCAAGGAAGATGGGATACAGACAAAAGGAAATAAGTCTGTAAGAAAGGATAATGGATTAGGTGGGGAGAGGAGGAGAGACAGGAAGTGGGGGAGATGAGAAAGACTGAAGAACCAGGCACTAGGAGGAGGCAAGCAAGGAGAGGAGGAGAGGCTGGGATTAAAGATATCTTTTGGAAAGAAGGAATCACTTGAAACTTGGAGAAAGAGTAATACTAGGTAATGGGTGTCAAGCCTACGGACGCCAACATCCGTGAGCAAATGCAGCACCTCCCTCTACACTACCACTCATCTTCGCTTCGGAAAGAGACCATCAAAAATGTCCATACTAAACCCTCGACTAACTCATCTTCACCTCATAATCAGAAAAAACTTTATTACACTTGACACTAGGGGTTAACTTAAAAGCCATCTTGCAACACACTTGACACCATCAGTCTTTGACCTGATCTGTACAGTCAGGCACTGAGCATAGGAAAGTGGGGATGTTAGGAGGCAGGTCGTAGACGATGTCACTGGGAAGAGAGAAGAGTTACAGGCATGAGGAGGAAGGCCTGAAGGTTCTGATAAAGGAGGACGGAAGGAAACTGAGAAGAAAGCCCGAGGCAAAGAAGGAGGGCCAGTGGGAAACTCAGGAGTGAAGTAAGAGATGTGCAAGATGGTAGCCAGAGAAGAGACACCAGTTTACATGACTCAAAGTGATAATCAGAAGCATAAATGAGAAGTCAAGGAAGATTACATGGGAGATGCTGAAGGGGAACAGAGACAAGAGTGATGAACGTAAGTGCTAGAGTGAGTGAATCAATGTAAAAAGGACCGAAACAAAAGAAAAACACAAAAGGTTTACGAGTTGGCAAAGGACCAGTCCATCCATGGTCATGATGGATGAAGGTAGGGAGAGCCGGCGTGAGAACACAGGGATGCTGAATATAACCAAGATAACTGTATTTTGTACCTGTAACACAGGAGTCAGATATCGGCAATCAACAATAAAGAGAGAGGGTTGTGTGAAGGGAGAGAACAAGTTTCTGACGGAGGGACTGGAGTCACGAAGAGGAAATAACAACACAACCGGCAGACGAAGACGACTTGGCTGGAAGATTGGTATTATGTTAGTAAGAAAACCAAAACCTTTCCTTATATTCTTAATCTCAATAATCATCTTGCAACCTCAGTCATCATCTTCCAACCTCAGTCATCATCTTCCAACCTCAGTCATCATCTTCCAACCTCAGTCATCATCTTCCAACCTCAGTCATCATCTTCTAACCTCAGTCATCATCTTCCAACCCCAGTCATCATATTCCTACCAAACCACAGATCACTGGGTCGTGCCCATCACTTTGGCCGTCACTTGGCTGGGATTTATGACAAGTAAAATAACTCATGAATATGAAACACACCGCCGCCTTCCGCACTAACACATCACTGCGGATCCACAACTTAAGCCTTCTGTATCAAAAGGCCACCAGTTCTTTAGTGTGCCTCGGAGAAAAACGATCCACATTGTCTTAAGAAACAAGGGACAATTTACCAGACCCACAAGAGTGTTTTCCAGGATTATTATGACCCGTGAGGAGCACTTTTCAAGTCACATAATGGGCCGGGCGGGGCGGACGTGTCGATCATGGCGGTGGGGTGGGTTGTTGTCGGCCTGGATGGAGGGGGATAGTAGAGTGTAGGGGAAGACAATTGATGGAGGGGGATAGTAGAGTGTAGGGGAAGACAATTGATGGAGGGGGATAGTAGAGTGTAGGGGAAGACAATTGATGGAGGGGGATAGTAGAGTGTAGGGGAAGACAATTGATGGAGGGGGAGGTAAGGTAGCGAGGAGGAGGAGGAAAAAGTTAAGAAAGAAGATAGGGAAGGAATTGAAGAAGTAGGAGTGGAAGAAAGGAGAAAGGGATGGAAGTATGGAAGCAGGGAAGGAAGAAAGGAGGTAGGGATGGAAGAAAGGAAGTAAAGAAGGAAACAAAGTACTTGCATAAAGGATGAGGGGAAATGAGGAGAGAGGCAGACGATTATGACGGACGGACGATGGTAAACAGTAAGGGAAAGGTGACAAAAAAAGACGGCAGAAGCGGGACAGAAAGGGGAAGAAGAGCGGGACTGAGGACAAGACATACACAAAAGAGTGGTGAGGGAGAAGGGAGACAAAGAGCGAGGTGAGAAAAGGTTGGGTTGTATCCACCGAGCCTCAGAGGGGTCAATGAGAGGCTGCAAAGATCTGAGAACAAATGTAAACATGAAACAGTGACAAAAAATCACTGAATGAAACTAATATAACTTGTGGGAAAGAAGAAGCACAAAACAGAAGCAAAAACATACAATGAAAGATTATAAAAAAATACCTACACTCAAACAAGAAAAGACATAACAAGGATAATATGCAAACAAGATATGAGACGAAGATAATATCAAAAAGAAAGAACGAAGAACGACACTTAAAATGCAGTGGTGAAAAACAAAGGGGAAACAGAAGACATATGAGATGAACGCAGTTGATATGACACACACACACACACACACACACACACACTTGCACACATATATATAGATATATAAACAAAGTGTGTGTGTGTGTGTGTGTGTGTGTGTGTGTGTGTGTGTGTGTGTGTGTGTGTGTGTGTGTGCATTAGGGAAGATTTAATATCAAAGATGAGAATTCCTATGAGTAACATTGCTGTGAGTGCAGAATAAGATGAGTAATACCAGACGGGAGATGAAGGGAAGGGCGGAGGACAGTAGGTGGTTCATGATATTCCAGCAGCAGGAATGTGAAAGTAAGAGGAAATGAACAATAGATAAAGGATATAAACAGTGTGAAAACATAAAGGATCAAACAAACTGAAGTATGAGAGGATATAGAGAGTTTCTAGGGTGGACGCTGATCTGATAGTGGGGGCAGGAGCTTTGGCAGAAGGAATGAATAATGTAGTCGTATGTAAGAAGGCACTGGCCAAGTGATATCGACGTGGGGACGGACGGAACCCGTGTCCCTGTTATCAGTGGGTGACGATGGCAACCCTCAGGTAGTGCAAAGATAAAGGTGAAGATGAGATTTTTGAATTCAGGAAGACGTGAGATACTGGTAAAGAAATTAAGTAAAGGAAGAAAACGAGAAGCATTTGGACAAGTTCGCCTGGGTATGACTTTGAATGTTCAACAAGAGATAAATAGTGAAGAATGAAAGACAGAACAGTACGACAAGGAAAAGGTAAAAACCTCGACATACTCTTTAGTTCGTCACATGACTAAAGGTGACGCAGGAAATGACAAGACAAGATTGAGCGGCAGGTGATGGAAGGACAAAGATGATCGGAATAAAGATTCCACCGACGGAGGAGAATGGGAGGGAAGAAGGAGGACATGGCGTGTCCGGGACGCAGCTCCTCAACACCACTGTATAAATCTCTCGTCTGAGGCAAACTTTAGATTAGTTCGCAATTTGTTGTTTCTTCTCGACACGAAAGACCAGCAAAATGAGGTTTTGAGAGAAACAGCTCAGGGACATCTCGAGCTTTATGTGCAAGTTTGCTGGACACCACAGCTTGATAATACGATGTTGTATCTTATGATATAACTTACGTGCATAATGTTATACATCAAGAGAAAAGATTCATGGAGAGGCCGGAGCATAAGAAAGGGCGTAAGGACAAACTATGAACGAAATGTCATCGTAGCGAGGCACTGATGTGACACCAGGACGACCTGGGGGATGGCCGGGCGCTTGTGGCACAGTGCGACGTGGGATGACGACTGACAACAACAGTAGTTAATACCAGCGATCATCATTATGGCTGAACAACGGAGGAGGTAATCATGAAAGTAAACATGGTCATGATCCAGTTACACTGTGGAAACAGGCTGACCAGGTCAAACTGGGGATCACTATTCTGGAGAATCTTTCGTGGTTATACGTAGAGGGTTTTGTTCAGTGATTGTTTAAAACCTTTACTGAATTAGTATCCAAACCAGTGTTCTCAGGCCATTGGTCAAACTTCCATGCAAGGCTACTGCAAGAGGGTATCTTAAGAGTGTCTGGCCTTCAAATTTTCTGGACCTTTTTAACACATGGAAGCTAGTTATAACATATATTCTAATTCAGTCACAATACAAAATGAATAATGAGAAAAACATGATCTCTTATTAGTGAAAGTACTTGACCGACTCCCGAAGGTGTGTCAAGAATTCTTTGTTGCCAGACCGTCTGCAATTTTCCACTTCGCGAGACTCGTTCAGGAGAGAGCCGACACAGTCAAGCCTCAGGAATTATCTTGTTCGACTCAGCTCTTACTTTCTTCTGAAGGTATTCGTGTAAACCCGGGAGAGAGATTTGTATTTTTCTATTGAAGAGCCTTTGCCAGGTGAGGGCTGGGTTCTACGAACTAAAAAAGAAATAAACTGTGTACCTCTGAAATCTCTCTCTCTCTCTCTCTCTCTCTCTCTCTCTCTCTCTCTCTCTCTCTCTCTCTCTCTCTCTCTCTCTCACACACACACACACACACACACACACACACACACACACACACAAGAAATATACATAACACTCCACCATTCCCCAAGTGTAACTCTATAAAACTCCTAAATTGTTATTCCTCTTTTCTCCTTCCTCTTTTATCTCTTCAACCTCTTACATATTTCATCTCAGGACCGACCTCCATGAGATCTTTTCTCTGTAACCGAAACCTTCGACAAGAAAAGAAAAGCAAAATATTCACTTGAGTTGTTCTTTAACTGATGATCAGTGGATATATACAAAATGCCTGGACGCCTCAAATAGCCGACTCTCATAGATCTTTATGTAACATCCCTAAAACTCTTGAGCACGAGGGCACGACCTATGAGCACCAAGGTATGACCCTTGAGCAAGACCTTACGACCCTTGGATATGATGGCCTGGCCATCATTACGCATTACCCATTGTGTTCAAGGGGTTAAAAATCCAGGATCTTTTAATATTTAACCTTGAGACGAGACCTACATATGCTTTCTTGGCCGTGTGAACCAAGCTAAGAGTGAATTCAAACAACAAAGAGTATTTAAGAAAGGAGAGAAAGCACAATGTAAAGAAATGTGAAGACTCACTGGTGGAGTAACAAGAAGCTGTCGTTGAGTAACAGGAAAAATTGGTGTTGGAGAAGGATGAAATAGCAGTGTAGAAGATGGAGCAATGCAGGAAGATGAAGCAGCGGAAGGAAGCAGTGGTGGAGTAAGGAGTACCAGGATACCATGATATACACCACATCTAAAAAGCTGCAGATCTTGTAAACAAAAAAAAGTTAGATATTTCCAGTTACGACGACAGATGCTAGGTGGTGAAAGAACTGGGAAAAGATAGTGGTTATGTGATAAAGGCATGTGGTTATAACGGAAAAAGAGGATCGCTGAAAGAAGCAAAAAAGTGGAATCAGAGGAGCGAAAGGGACTGAAAGAAGAAATGTTGATTCTAAAGGTCAACAGAAACGTACTGACGTGGGGAAAACGGAATGAATAACTTCTGGGGCAGCAACAACAACATCCTAGTCAGGACTGTGGCAAGGTTATCTTACACTCCACTTGATAACAATGAACACCTCTTCTATTGCACCTTTTATCATCTCCAAGACGAGCAGGTGTCCCTGTCGTCCTCGCTGCACATACTGGCCAACTTCTTACCCACAATAACTGTCAAAGGAACATAAGAGAATAAGAACAGCAACAGACCATCGGGTCCTTTCGAGGTTATTTATGGTAGTAGGAGAGATCAAAAACGTAGAAGTTAATGGTGAAAAATTAAAAGGTAAACCTATGAGTGAAGGAGAAGCACCTGTAATTTTTATACCAACTGAAGCACATCTACTGTCAGCAGTGAACTTGAAGTATCGGTCAAGTCTGTCCTCAAACGTATCAATTATGTTGCGTCACCTTCCACACAGAACTATCACTTCCATTCTGCAATCGTAATACAAGCTCTCTTACATGTATGATTATATTCTGATTCTGGAGAAACAGTTTTAACAGGTCATATTAAACAGAGGACTAAAGCAAATGATGCTAAATGCTGATGAGAGAGAGAGAGAAAGAGAGAGAGAGAGAGAGAGAGAGAGAGAGAGAGAGAGAGAGAGAGAGAGAGAGAGAGAGAGTAGGGTTTGTGGAGAGGGAATTATTTTACAGCGCCTACACAACAACCTGCTGGCAAGGATTGCTGTAAAGATTACTTAGAACAGTTTCCCCTGCTGTTGTCAGCTCAACCATGCCAAAATAACCCTGGCCACAGATTAGTGTTGATGATAGACACAAGAACTTCAGTATTTTAAGTTTCGGAAAAACAGCTCATTTTTACTGCAGCAAGTGAGAGGAGGTTGACAGATGCGGACGAGCGGTGAAGTCCGACTAGCAAGACTATATGAGGACGACGAGAGAGGTGCATCAGGGCGGTCCATTGCTACAGCTGGGGAGGTCGACCACCCGAACACAAATAGGATTTCAGGGAGGTGGGGTTCAGTACGGCAGTGGACCAACGTTTCACTGCACACCTCACAGCCGACAACTATCGCAGTACACACACTGGGGTCGACTTGCTCCCTCTCTCACGTAATAATTCCCTCTTTACAACACCTTCAGTTACTTCTCACTATGGAGGAACACTCGTTTGAGGGTCCAGATTAAGGGATGAATTATGTAAGTTCAGGGAAAAGGTTGGTGGTAGTTTGAGAAAGCAAAAACATTTTGTCTGTGGGGAAGGAGACATAGTTTGCTGAAATATGATATCCATAAGATAGGTATGTGATGGCTGTGTTATGGTAAACAGGAAAGAATGTACAGACTGTGGTCAGCATATTTGGAGCGTTAATATCATGACATATAAGGAAAGTGGGAAGAGGGAACTTTTTTTTCTACGTTGGAGAAGGGTTGCTGCTTGTGAAGAACATATCAAGTCCGGTAAGAGAACTAAAATAAGTTGAAAGATAAACTAAACAGACGATGTTTTCATACATAAGCGCTAGAGATAGCTACATAAAAAGTCGGGAAGATGTTAGATTATTTTTCATGTAGAATTTTGAAAAGCAATATTCCAGAATTGACAATTCAAACATACTGATGAAAGTTTACAAAATGCATTTTCCACATTGTCACAACTTTGAAAAAAAAAACGACGGGTTGTAGTTCAACATACAACCAGGTTCTTTGGTTAATGTGTTGTATGTAGAGCCTCAGATGGGACCCGAGGGGCGATCTCCACGGCACCCGTCTACAGCCAAATCATCCAGCGTCAGCTGGAATGAGTGTCAGGTCCATCCTGCTAGATGAGTCCTTGTCTCATGCCTGCCAGCAGACCAGCCTTGACCGAGGCCTGGAACCTGTCTGTCACTCAGTTACTGAGGACTTGAACCACGCCAAACAGCAGCCATATATCCCCAACTGATCACACACCAGCTGACACCAGTCAGGTGAGAGCGAACGCAAGTGAGGTGAAACACCATCTCTTCCAACACAACCCAACTTTTCTCTTCCCTTTTCTCAGTATTCACTAAGAGGGTGTTCTTACAGGACACCAACTTCCCCTCATTCCAAGGCTCACTTATTAGACGTAAAAGATACGAATTATAAACATGACCTGTGTACGTTTACGTCGACAAGACAGCTCCAAAAGATCTACCGTTCTCATTAATTATGTTTAATGAGAACTGTTCAATACAATGAAAGTGTTGAATACCATGAAAGTGTTCAATATAATGAAAGTGTTCAATACAATGAAAGTGTTGAATACCATGAAAGTGTTCAATATAATGAAAGTGTTCAATATAATGAAAGTGTTGAATATTATGAAAGTGTTCAATATCATGAAAGTGTTCAATATAATGAAAGTGTTCAATATTATGAAAGTGTTCAATATTATGAAAGTGTTGAATATCATGAAAGTGCTGAGTATTATGAAAGTGTTGAGTATTATGTATCAAGCATTAGTATCATTTGAGAAGTTGGAAAATGAACAGATTCTGCCATTATGTTGTACACGGAAGACTAAGATAACATGATGCACTTATGATGATCATGCTTCCTGAAGTTAGTTAATTCTGGCTACGAGGGGTTACATGATGGGAGAGTTATAAACAGGAGAATAAGCTCATGACATGAGGCTCATGACGTTATTCTGTTCTACACTCTGAGCTGATGAAATAGACGTGACAGAGATGACGTGACAGAGGTGTGAGAGAGACAGCAGAGACGCGCTGAGGGGAATATAGTGTGTTAAGGACGTTGTACGTTACACGTAGAAGATCCTCCACGAGGAAACTAGTTAAGTATAACTACAAGAAGAGAACCATGAAGATTTTAAGTCATGAAGAACTACATTGCTTCTCCCGAATGATTATATTATTTCTGTTGGTGACGTCTTGCGCGGCAGGACTCTCACCAGCACGAATTACTAACGACTTGGGTGTAATTCCAGACCAGCCAGCCACTAAGATCTTTATAAACTAAAAGAAAATTGTTCCAGCTGCAACAGCTACGTGAGTTATACCCAAGTACCTGAAAGATAAAAGTCTATCAGCTCCATTAAGTTAAGAAACCATTTTATCTTCATCGACACTTAACACATACATAGACAACGCTGATTCCCTCAACTGACGTCGGCGCCATCATCTTACTTAGATGCATCAATATTTTTCACTTCCTCACATCATTATAAAACAAGTAAATCCTCTCTTCCATTACTGATCACATGTCTACCAACCAGCGAGCACACTAACCGAATTTATTTTTTTTTGCCTCTCAAAGAGTAGAATTATTTCTGGCAGGTTTACCTACCAAAACTCCAAGGTAAATTCCTGGCTTGTTGTGTCGAAAGCCGTGTATTCAATGACTGGTGAAGACCACTGCATCTCTCGTCAGGTAGGGAGAGCAGTTAGGTAAACCACCCACGCATGGTTCGGCCAATCGTTGTCTCATGCCTGCCGGCCTTCCCCAGGGCCTGGGGGAGCCAGCCACTCTGTTACCACGGACTCAGCCGCAGCTGAAAAGCGAATATGTACCCGATTCCGGAGCTCACCAACTGTACCCGCTCACACGGAAAAGGACGCTGGTGTGGTGAAGCATCACCTCTTCCCAACCATCGCAACTTTTCCTATTCCAATTTTTTCTAATCTATCTCACTTTTTTTAGTTTCCAGTGAGTCTTTTTCTTACTCCAGTGCGTCAGCATCATCATCCCGATGGTGGCATCAGCTTAATGATTATGACGGCGCGATCCTGAAGCATGATGGGACAACCTTTGCGTATGATAGTTTGGCCTCTAATCTGACCCATGAACGTAAGCATAGGACCACGTAAACAAGACAATTGCACAAGGGCTCAAACCACCTGAGCCAACCTTAGACACAACCTGACCTTGTATATCAAACATGCAAATCTACTGTTAGCTAGTGAGTATCATCGCCGAGAGGCAGACTCACTGAGCGTTGTCAGGAATGGCCCTGCACTAACACGAAGAACAGTGTAGCAAGTGTCAAAATTTGGTCAGGCTGAGCACAGAACCAGATTTTAGCAATCTTCTTTATATTTCAAAACTCTATAATGCATTTGTCATTGTATTACATATAACATATTCATTCAAGAGGCAGTTGCTAACCCACTTGGGCTGCAGTAACAGCCGATGAAGCTCAAGCTCATAGTACCTGGCAAATACGAATCCATGTGGGTGAGCTCACGAGGAAAGAATAACATGAATACATTGCTGCACTACAAGCATATGATGGCCTAATATAGCATCAAAACTACAAATGTAACCCAAGGGTTAAGGTAATTACCCAGGAGGGATATACATTAGTAATAATACCAGCGTATGTAATTACAAACTTTGTAACATCTAATGTCATGATTATTTGGCCACTTGGGCCTGACAAAGACCCTACGCGATCTTGTAATCCTTAATGCTCTCCCGCTCATAAGAAGTTGGTTGGTTAGACTGCACAACTGATAAGCCACTGGTAGAAGCCAAGCTAATCTTGTATTATGCTGAGTGACAAGATTACGGGTTATTATGAAAAAGGTCGACCATTAACATATCAATTATATCCATACATTCAATGAATTTATCAGCTACATCGATTTCTTCAATTGGTGCCACCGGGCTCCGTCTGTTTGAGGTTGCACAGCAAAAGTTACCTTTGGCGAGCTTACATCATCGTCAGCTTACAAAAGAGAGTAGTTTCGTCAAAGAACTTTTCGTTTCAAAGGAGTCCATCCTGTCTAAGCTACTGAGTGAAGTGCGGCCTTATGGGTGCAGAAACCCCTGGAAAACGGTACTAAGTAACACCGGAAGTCTCTCTAATAAAAAGCTCCTTAGATGATTACTGATAACGAAATAAAATTCCTCCAACTCCATCTCAGTCATCATCAATTAAACGATCCCCTCATCATCGACTCCAACCCCTTCCAGACATCAACCGGTGATCCTCTTATATCCACAACACGTGTACACTAACTGCTAACTTGATTCACAAACTTAGAATGTTCCTGTTAGTCTTATTCTTCGGTTTGTTAGAGAATTACTCTCAAAGGTGACGGACGTGTAGCTCCTGATGTCACCCTGTGTGTGTGTGTGTGTGTGTGTGTGTGTGTGTGTGCTGAGTCGTAATCGACCACAAGTTAAAGTAATGGTTCAGGTTGTATATTGTAAGGACATAATTAATTTCTGTTTCATAACTTTCGAGTTTTGAATTCTTAAGTTCTTGGTGTGATCATTTGCTTCATTACTTATATCTTTATATCTTCAAAATTCTTCATTCTTGAGCTTCGTTGTTGCCGTCTCGTAACACTGAATCAAAAGCATAAAACAACTGAACTCGAGATACGTAAATAATCCGAAAGTGAAGCAGACGACACAGTACAGTTCGCGTCATCACAGCTGGGCAGTCTTGCGTGTGACACGATTATGATTAATGAAATAAACAAAAGCTGTCTGATACTGGTTCATTACATGAATGAGGAACGCTAGGAAGCAAGAATTCGTGAAACAACGTGGAACAGACAAGATAAAGTCAACTGGCTGAGGCTTGCGGAACCACAGGAACGACAGGTTGTGTACAAACTCCTCTAGCCATCTGTTGTAGTGTGTATCACGACCCTCGGAGGAAGGGGTGATGCTGACAACCAGTACACTCGTCTCGAGCCATTTCATCCTAGGTCAACTGGGGAGAACTGCTTGGTAAACCACCCATGAAATGTGCCTGGAGAGCTGAGCCATCCGTTGTGTCACGGCTGCCTGCCTCCTACCCCGGGAGCCGAGGGTGCCGGACACTCGGATAGAATGGCCTTGGCTCCTGCTACAGGACAGCAGGCATACCTGACGCACCGCATCATAATCTCTATATAAGCCAGACGAGAACTGGCGTCTGTGTAGGGAACTGAACCTCTATCACCCCAGCACGACTCTCGAGCGTGGCTCAGAATTTATCAGGTAACAATTCTTTCATCAAGAGGGAGCAGGGAGTGTCAGAAGTAGGTTGTAACACGTATGATATTAGCAAGAAACGAATCAACAGTATGGAGTGGACTCTTATACTGCACCTGCCTGTACATCCAAAGTAGTCAAATCTATATCTTTTTCACTTGAAATGATATTCTTAATACATGAGCAATGGCATACAGCTGAGCAGAGAGAGACAGTTGTTAATGTAAAACTGTTTCACTCTCTCATAGAGTTGGTAGTCGACAAGTGGAAGAGATCGACTAATGTGGATGAACACACACAAGGGAAACGAAAGTAAGGACGATACTGCACTGCATATTGATAATTATATTCCTCGAGATTAAGGACAAGAAATAAACCAGAGATGCGGGATAATCACAGAAGAGTAATGAATTGCCTCAAAATTTTCAAGGGCAACTTATCAAATACTCTCTGTATTACGGTTATATATCCTACAATTTGTGAAGTATCTTGTAAACTCTGAGGGATTTCGACGACAGACATGTTATCCTCATTTCTTGTCAACCTTTTAACTTTATTGTCTCATTATAAACTTGCAAGTATGTTCTTGTAATTACTGTTTCCTTGAAGAAATGAAACAATGCCTCAAATGTTGAGGAGCGGCAGTGTTATCCTTCAAGTAATTCATCGAGAACATCTGAGTCGAGTTCACTTACACAGTATCCACAAGTGGTGGGTGACTGTATATAGATGTCACTCTATATTCTTTATACAAGTTAATTTGACGATCTAATTAGGAGGCCCCCCACCCCCGTTCCTGAAGTCACACTAACTCACGTTACATCATATCATATTACATATTATGTATAGCTTGGCTATACATCAACTGTTTAACGCTCTTCCTCCTCTGCGATTTTCTCTATTCAATTCCTTCCTTACAAACACAAAGTCTCTCTGGACACCAACTAACTCGCTAAGATGAAAATGGACACCTCAGTATAAAAGGCCATCTACTCTATCCCTGAAAGACTCCTCTGTTTCATATTGCATCTTTCCATAATATTCCTGGCATTTCCAGCGACTCTTTCAACTATCCTTGTAATATGACCTACTGAGTATCCATAAGCAAATACAAAGTCCATAAAAAGTTATGAATACGAAAAGTAAACGAGAGATGTATCAAATCCTCCGTAATGCTGACTGATTTTGCGCATTTCAAATTGGTTTCGTAGGATAAAGCGAGGGTTACCATGGAAGTCACCGATGATCCTACACTAAGAGGGAATGCAGTGAAGCAAGCGTCAAAAGTAAGTTAGAAAATGACATCAAACTCGCCATTACTCAATTCATATCCCAGAAACGAGCTTAACATCCACTGTTCCTCATATGAACTCAGTAAGTTCTCTCAAGTTATCAGAGTGACTGTGATGCTGACGCCGAGTCAAAGGAGTGACGAAGAGGAACGTAGTTGTGGCGTCACATTATGAGCTACATACAGCTGGTAAGGCCAGCACCACGCACGCACTGAGGGAGAAACCTGATAGAGTGAAGCAGAGAACCAGTGTATGATATTGAGTTAAAACTGAAACTCCATCCTCAAGACTGAGATAAATGCTCAGCTGAATACCACACATAATAATGCTGTTAATATAACAGTGACGAGAAGTGATAATCATAACCAGTGCTGAGCAGTGATAATCATAATCACACTGACGGACGGCAACAACACCAACCATACACAAAGAAGAAAATTACAATTCTGTAATTTTTCTGAAGATGTTACGTAGTGCGCGGTCATCTGTGTGGGTGACGGGGTTTCACTCATCCACACAAGGTATATGACAGGGAGCGACGCCCATGTTAATGAAATGATCAATGGTGAACAACCCAACAAATTTGTTTTCTGAGCTCATTTTCTTTTTCTTTTTCTGAACTCTGTCATTTTTTGTTAAGGATTTTCTGCTCGGCCATCTAGCTTTCTACAATAACCAGGAAGACACGCATAAAATCCTAAATTAAAGAGAAAATGAAAAAAATGGGCAACAACTTACCACCTCTTGTGTCCACACCATTATGTGTAGTGACTGACCCAGCAGACGACTCTGATCAATTGTGTTGATCCTGATTACCATACAGTGAGATACTCTCATGTATCCACCTGAAATGAAATACGAAAATGAGTTATTACAAAACTGTCGGTACAACTCAGCAGAAATTGAAATTAAGGAATAAACAGCTAAAACAAGAATGGAAAGGAAGCCATATAAGACAAAATATGGAAGAGAACTCCCTTAGGCGAAAATGTAGAGTTAGAGAACACCCATAGGGGCTTGTGCTGGGAGTGGTCAAAACCCAGCGCGCAGTGAGAGAGGAGACAGCCCCAGCCATCAGTGGTTGGTGGAGCTGCCACTGTCAGGGAAACAAATGACAGCCTGTAATCTGCCAGAACAGTTCTCTCTGACAAACAATGTACATACATCTCACACTGAGAGAAATATTATGGTGGAAGATGACATCACGGCCTCAAGTGGATATATGAAGGAAAAATCAACAAACGCTCAAATAACTATAATATATATATATATATATATATATATATATATATATATATATATATATATATATATATATATATGTAGAAAAGAATCACAATTTTGCGCGTGATCAAGATATTCCTATGAGTCCACGGGGAAAATGAAACACGAAAAGTTCCCAAGTGCACTTTCGCGTAATAATCACATCATCAGGGGAGATACAAGAGAGAAATATAACAGTCAGTTGATATACATCGAAGAGACGAAGCTAGGGCGCCATTTTACCAAATGGCGTCCCAGCGAAAAAGCACTTGGGAACTTTTCGTGTTTCATTTTCCCCGTGGACTCATAGGAATATATATATATATATATATATATATATATATATATATATATATATATATATATATATATATATGTATGTATATATACAAATATATATATATATATATATATATATATATATATATATATATATATATATATATATATATATATATATATATGCTCGGTAATTTAGTTCCTTTACCATGTTGGTATGGGGCATGAGAGAATTCTGAACACTTTTTAGGTCTGTTGTTTCGCTTGCCTTGCAGGGTTAGGTTAGAACACACCAATATTATGTTTGTGAAAGAATTAGCGCATTGAAAAGTTTCATCATTGATATTTCTTCCACACAAAAGTTACACCGACAGAAGAGTATATTTCGGCAAACGTTCTGCATACAGAAAACAGAGCTGACTGGTTCCCACCACGGATCCTTATTATCAACTGACAACTGGTGAACTTGTCATATTTCAGATTTTGTTTAGGAAACTTAGACAAAAGCAAATGCCTCAGGCGTACCTGATGAAATCTAGAGACAAATACCCACAGACAACTGACACGGCAACAGTGTAATATGTAAGTACAACAGCACATACTACATAACACTACACGTGGGATTCAATAACTGTTATATACAATAGAAACAAAATGACGGATGAATTCCTGCCATATGTAGAGATATTTGACAGTACCGACCAAGAAACTTTCAGTTATAAGATAGCGTCACTACTTTACTGAAGATCCTGTTCTTCCATGCGTGGGCCAGGGCCAGGACCACGGCCAGGCCAGACCAGGGCCAGGCAAGGGCCAGGACTAGGGCCAGGCCAGGGCTAGAACCAGGGCCAGGCCAGGGCCATTCACGTGTCCCTCGGGACCGTGACCCAGCTGGTAAGGGCTGCTTCCTCTTGGTTAGGAGGCAACAGACGGTCGACTGATAATGTTATTACCCTCATAAAGTTAGCGATCTTACTGCTGCCCATGTCAGACCCCAGGCCAAGCAGGAGCGGGGCCGAACTCATGGCAGAATCTACACTGCTATAGATAGCAACAGCCCAGCGTACGCTGATCGCTACATAATCGTCATTTCATATACTGTTACAATTACTGTACTGTAATCGACTGAAGATCACATTCTGTGTATCAGGAGTGATACCATCATCGTCCCTGAAGAGCTCTTGTATCTGTATAGCTTATATATGCAGATATGCATGCATATAGAAATGTATGCACAAAAGGTTTACAGGGAAAGGTCTGTGGGCCCTGGTTGTGGACTGTGAGCTGTAGTTTCAGTGAATTACACATGACCGGACCTCAGCATTCACATGGTAATGGTTTCCCCAAAACATCTGACAACTAGACTAATAACATTCGTTTCTCCACAAAATTTGATTATTTCATATCGCGTCTTTAGCTCTTGTTCGTGGCAGTAAGTCTCACGTTGCCTATCTCCAGCCGTGGCAGCAGGTATCATCATGCCTGCCTCCAGCTCCTGCTCCCGCCATATATACAATGCTTCATTATTCTCTTACATAAGAGAGTTACCAGCGTTGCCATGGTCACCTAATATTGACAAACACGCTCTATTCACGCCGCACATTAGCACCGTTTACCGCCGCACAAAATAAGCCTCGGGTGTACAATGAGTTAATGAGACGCTTTTTAAAACAAGTTGGTAGTAATTTCCATTGCAATAGGACATGAATATTTATATGGCAGTGCATCCCTTGGGTGTATTTTATATCGTCAGTAGTGAATTTCTCCATATTGATCAGAAGGACGCACGATATTAAACACGATCAACAGGACGGAAACAATGTATTTTCAGGTGTGTGTGTGTGTGTGTGTGTGTGTGTGTGTGTGTGTGTGTGTGTGTGAAATTAGGAAACATCGGCAATGATGTCCAAATAACCAACAGCGGAGCTAACAATGTATTTAGATTTACCATACGAGACACTGGTTATGATGATGGTTTTAGTTACATCTAGGAGATGTCACGCTACCTCCAAGTGACACATTTTCCAGGAACAAACAGTTTGTTTACCTGACACATTCAGTGGATCTTACCTCTGGCTATTCCCTAAAACCTATCTTATATGAGACCTCGATTTGTGATGGGTTAACACGATCGCAAGTCACGGAGTTATGGTGTGACGTCAGGCGAACAACCTGGACCACGAGAGGCCTTCCTGGCGGGGCTTATATAAAGTGCAGCTGATGGTGGGAAAAGTCATGAAGAGCAATATACATCAGAAACTTTCGTGAGAGACGATATCCTCATGAGGCGCAGACAAGAGGCACGTATGCGTTCTTATATAGTCTGCAGAGAGAGAGAGAGAGAGAGAGAGAGAGAGAGAGAGAGAGAGAGAGAGAATGTTATAGAAGTAAGGGAGGTAGAAGGAGGTCCGAGTTTGGTCACCTTGTGAGGAAGACGCCCTCCTCCTTCCTTTCCTCCAGAGGGACCTGCCGGCTCATGTCTGCCTTACCTCAACATGAGCAGGAGAAATCAGTCTTGAGTATGTCCGAGGAACATGATTTCCACTGGGGGTGTTAGAAACGCTTCAGCAGGAGAAAGAATTGGCTGTGTGGACCATTGAGAAAGAAGTAAAAGAGAAGTTGGTGAGGAGTAGGGGAAGGAGGGTTGGGCACATGACTTGTTATTGTCAAAGATAGTGAGTGTAATGTGTACAGGTAAGGCAAAATGGAATAATTCGACCACTTTAGTGCCACAGTGACGAAGATAACGTGACGACTGGTACTAAGGGGACATTCCCCTACTTAAAGTGACTAAATGACTCCAGATAGTAAGGTAACTTCTAAGTCATGATACCATATCCCAAGTGTAAAATGATTCACATTATCGTATTACATGAGTCAGACATTCTAGATGTCAGCGGTCCAAGCCGTGAACAGTTTCCATCAATGAACCCTTTAAGTCATCAGAAATGATCACAGACCTCTGCGTTCAGGCGACGATTAGCTAAAGACAACATTTAGTTAATTCATCATACAAACTCATCTTGCTTGATTATAAAATGAATCGAATTTTACCAAAATTGATTAGCTGTATTTAGTTCCTCCGGTTGTGATAGTTTCAGTTCCTCCTGCTGTCAAATGTCTCTTCCCTCCGTCGGACGGACACATCTCATGCCCAAATTTTAGTCTAACATCTGCATCACCACCTGACACTTGCAGCACAGCCTCCCAGGCCACCCTCCAATATGCAGCAGCTGGCAGCTGAACCAGCAGAAAATTAATTTGCAGTTGTTTCTCGCGCAACAAAAGTCATTGTTTTCGTAGCTTCGACATCTTGCCTCTGGTGTGATGAAGGTCTTGTTGCTCGGCTGCCCACCTGCAGTAGTGGGCTATATCTCTGTACGTCTGTGTTGGATCCAAGATGAATTTTGACCAATATTCTTATCTTCTGGGAAACTATGTGCTTAAAACAACGAAAAGGTCCTGCCGATATTCCAAGCGCTCTGATTCTATGCTTCCTGCTAACTGACGCTCTTGTATAAAAAGCTTAATCAAAACTAAGAAAAAGAATTCTCATAACATGTTTTTATGAAGGTTATCGATGACTCAGTACGACTGAAGCAAATGATATCTGAAATGTGGAGAAAATTTTCTTTGATTGAATATAAAATATTTTGAGTTTCATGGAGAAACCTGTTACCTCAAGTAATTGGAATCATGAAGAAAATTCTGAATCATTCGGTACGAATGCCTGGACGTGCATTCGACATTTCCCAACACAAGTGCTGTTCACACATGGCATTTGTTTGCAACATGTTTGAAATTGTTCACCACAGGTTTGAAGTTGTTCACCTCAGGTATGAAGTTGTTCACCTCAGTTTTGGGGTTGTTCACCACAGGTTTGAAGTTATTCACTTCAGGTTTGAAAACAGGTTTGAAATTGTTCACTTTAGGTTCGGGGTTGTTCATCTCAGGTTTGAAGTTATTCACTCTGGGAATGCTTGTCAGGAAAATAATCCTTGGGAAAATCATCATTTCAAAAAAGTTTCAATCACCAACTTCTTCATTCTCAGGAGGCTGGACCTAGGGTTGGCTGCCCAGCAGGTTGTGGCGAGCCTCGGCCAGTGTCGTCTTCATCTGCGTTAGGAGGCAACGAATGGTCTGCTGCTGATGATATTGTCCACATAAAGCTGTTATCACACTCTCGCCCGTGGCAGCTTCAAGGCCAATTATGTGCAGATTCGATTTCATGGCTGCCGGTCTGAACGCGACTCACGAGGCCACACCACCAGTAAACATACCCGGCTGGTCGGGGTGCAGATCTCGAGCTGGCTCCATAACATGCTATCGGATCCCTTGTAGGATGTGACCCTTGACACACTGTGGACGCCTCCTTTGTGAGGATGATGAGCACTCGGCTGTATATTTCGTTCTGTGTCGTGAGTAAGTGAGGCAACCGGAGAAGGTACTGATATATCATGCTCCTGTTCACCACAAGTATTGATATGATTACAATGATCTACTTGTGAGACATCTGCTGTATCAGGGTTGTCTCTTCCAGGTATCCTTGGTCGACGTCGAAGGTCCATCACAAATATCCGAAATACGTAGAGGAATTGTACAAACTGGTCTTGCGTGTGAGGGATAGCAGACAGCAGTAGGTACAGTGTGAATGAGAAGTGCCTCAAGAAATATATATACATATATATATATATATATATATATATATATATATATATATATATATATATATATATATATAAAGAAGAGACTCAATATAAGGAAGCGTAGCAGGGCAGGGCAGAGTACTGGGTACTGGAAGAGAAGACAAATGAGAAAAAAGAAAATAGGAGAACCTGGAAGTTAGTTAGAATGTGGCTTAAACTAGCATACCGAGGGCCTGCAGCAGCAGCAGCAACGTGGCCAACAATGGACGTACCTGCTAACTGTTCTTTGCATAACGAGAAACATTGTTATATAACGAGAAACAATGTTATATAATGAGAAACATCGTTATATAACGAGAAACATCACTAAATTTGTAAGAAGCAGAATATTCCAGTTACTTATGTATTTTGAACAAGTGGAAAGTATTTTGGTGAAAACAGGTGACAGATGAGAGGGAATGAGAAAGACAACAAACGGGTTCTGGCCAACGGTTCCTGACAATCAGTGTGAGAGGGCGCCACTCTCGTAACCCGCCACTTCACGTCTATTTCACTTTAGCACGAGCAGTAGGAACGAGCCACGAGCGTGTCAAGGGCACATAAGCTTGGCCAAGGCCAATGACCAGGTGCGTGGAACGTTTTACCAGTGAGAGCCGGCTGAGTAGAATGTTTGGAAAGTTAAAGGTGCGGAGGAGAAACACGGATGGATGGCCTCCAGCCATGTCGATTGCAACGTTTACTAAATCAATGATGAAATATTTGAGTGCTATAGGTAGGTGATCAGGGTGAGACCTCAGGGATGTGATCTGGGTAGGTCGTCAGGGTAAGTGGTCTGGGTAGGCGGTCATGATAGGTGACCTGGGTTGGTTATCAGAGTACGTGATCATGGTAGGTAATTAAATGATCAGTAGAGGTGATCAGGACAAGTGACCCGGGTAGGTATTCAGGGTCAAAATAATATGTGAAAGAGTTTGGGGTAAATATATTCACCTACTGACAAGTAACTAGTAGCATCATGATAATGACAAAATAATATATCATTTTGTTAGCAGAGATGAGTGCGTTTGTATGATTACCTATTTTTACCGCACAGGGAGAGATTTCATGATTGTGGGGACCCATCTCATGAATTTTCTCAACCAATAATTAGCATTTTACACCTTTGTAATCTACTGGCATCTTCGTCCGTTCAATCCATCCACCAACCTTACGCTAAGACAGGACTTATTTACATCCTTACTAACCAGCTTCTTGCCCAGCTTATCCCTCGGTCTACTTTAGTGCTGCATCTGAGAAAGTGACAAATTTATAGTCCTCTGCCCGTCACTGTAGCTTACTTCTCTTAATTCAGGTACCATCTTGGTTGCTCTTCTCTGGACGCTCACGGTCAGATCTTTGTGCTTTTTGAGGTACGATAACCACACTTGAGGGGCATAACCCAATACTGGTATAACATATGTTGGCTGTCTTTATATAAGCGTATGTCGGATGCAGCTTTATACGATAACGTAAAATCTGAACTCAGCAGCTATTTCTATCAACATCTGACTGATAACACTAAAATCAAATATGGTCGCACAAACTGTTTCTACCAGTCAGAGTCAGACGGCTAGACTGAATCACAATGCGTTGTGTGGCAGTAGCCAGAGCCACAGGGGCCGGGGAGACGTGTCACCAAACTTCCATACAGACGACACTCGCCGCTGAAGCTTGGGAATTACCATAACAAATATAACATCCAGCTCCCACATCACTCCAGGTGACATATTGTACATTGCTTTGTTTTGCTCTCGTGGAGAAAAATGTATGGCATTACAGTTAAAAGTATTTCTTTTGCTCATATTCTTTACTAGTTTAAACAAACCACTCTGGGTTTCCGGTAACTAAGTTCTTGTTCAACAATATCATTGTATATTTGAATCAGTATCTGTTGAGTCCGACTTTGATTTCTGATGTTCATTTATGTGTGATTACTATTTGTGATCAGCCCACTATAACTTACACGGGGAGAGAATTTTACACTTGTTGTGCCCTGTCTTTCATCCTTGTATATGCAACACATCTTTACGTTTATGGACACACACACACACACACACACACACCATTTATCGACCAGCCTCAAGGTGAGGACGAACACCTGGGTTGGGTGAGGGCCGACTGCCGCACCCAAGATTCTACCCAAAGTGGGCCCATGCATAAATCATGGTTAGAGAAACGTATGTGTGTGTATAACGAAGAACTGAATAAAAAATATATGAGGATAACTGGATTATCCAGATGAGAGCACTGTTTACAGCTTGAAGAAGATTTCTTGATTCTTAAAGATATTCATCGTGTGTCACATATGTGCACATATACATACAAACAATAAACTCTCTCTCTCTCTCTGTCTCTCTCTCTCTCTCTCTCTCTCTCTCTCTCTCTCTCTCTCTCTCTATGTTGTGATGGAGAGAAGAGAACGTTGGGCTGGTAGTAACTTCTGCCTCTCCGATGTACCACACCAGTCCGACTCCTGGCTAAGTTTTAATCAACACACCGGATAACGACACACAACTTGGGGGGGGGGGGGGGGGGGAGAGCTGTGGTAGGAGAGAGGTAAACGGAGGAGGGGAAGGGAGGATAAGAGGAAACGCTCGAGTGATGGAGTAGAGAATGAACATTGAAGCAGAGAGGGAAGGAAGCTGTAATTTTTTACGTGAGAGTGACGGCGGCTGGAGAGATAAGGGTAATGAAGGAAGACTGTGGATAAAGATTTAGACAAGTGTGGGTTTATAGGGAAGAATTTATCTCAAAAAGGATGAAATGATATGGATAAAACATAACCGTGCGAGCAGAAGGCTAGACAACCTTACGGCACATGAAAGAAAACTTTGTAAAGGCAAAAGTATGGGAAGGAGAGGTATGAGAGAGGGAAGTATGGGAGGGAGAAGTATGTATGGGAGGGAGGAGTATGGGAGGGGGAAGTATGGAAGGGGGGAGTATGGGAGGGAGAAGTATGGGAGGGGGAAGAATGGAAGGGAGAAGTTTGGGAGGGAGAAGTACGAGAGGGAGAAGCATAGGAGGAAGTATGGAAGGAAGGAGTATGTGAGGGAGAAGTTCATGACCTTTACCAAGACCCACTGGCAGGTAGGCCTCTGTTCTCCCCACTTGTTGAGTGGAGCGACACCTCGTTACGCCAACAATCGGTCATTACATGCCCAAGGCAAGAGGCTCTTCTGGTCAGAACGCTTGTACCTTCTGGTCAACACAACGGTTCTGTACCATATATTTTTCTGTTGCCAAGCGTTAACCAGGTCAACCATAACACACCGGTAAGTCTGGCATCAGACAATGGAAAAGGTTCCTTTGACGATGAAGACATACCAAAACAGATACGTGCAAGTCATATAAATCAAAGATTTAAGTCGTTATCAAGGAATCTAAACAAACTCAAATGAAATACAGCAAAGAAAAAAGGTCACTGAACACAATAAGCTTACAAAAATAAGAAGGTGTATAAAGGTACGATCCTCCAGTCACGTTTAATAATTGCAATTAGATGAAGTTCTCATCTATGGTTTGTGGGTTATTATAAATACAGTCACTGACACACACAGACACAACCTAAAAAAGCATTACTTATCTGGTAAAGTGGCAAAGAAATGAAACGACACAGCAAAACTTCATGCCAAATCTTGCCACAACAAAACAAGCCAAACATGCCGAGAAAAACATGTCTAGCCAAGTGAAAATATAGAAGATAAATCAGGTTAAACTAAACTGTAATAAAACAGACAGAAGCAAACGGAACTAAGTAAGCCTAACCAAAATACAACCAACTAATGAAACCAATCTAAGCAAACTAAACCAAGCTAGATATATTCCCGCTCAAATCATGACACGTGACACCAAATTACATCCAAAAAGACAAAGCTGAACTCAGCTACATGATCAGATACTGCAACAGTGTTGTGAGTGTTGTGGGGCGACATGAGACGCTCCCATCGGTTGTGATGAGAGTGATGTTGTGAAGGCAGCAGCAGCAGTAGTATCGCTGCCGTGCCACCTACGACGCCCCCTCCTTGCAGGTTGTGTTGCGGCAGATGGCGTTAAGGGGGCAGTGGTAGTGGTGGCAGTGGTAGTGGTGGCAGTGTTGGCAGGAAGTCGTGCACAACTTGGATGACTGTAGGTGTCAGCAGGTATTATAACTTTCCTCTCGGCACGACTCACCCACCAAAACTTGCTGAAGAGGGAGGGGGGAGAAGGGTCGATCTCGGCTCCCTATGGCTTCCTTTACATTTTCCTGCGGTCATGTCTTTATTTATCCAATTCCTCTCTACAGAATGCTGTTTCTACTGCTGTGTAATTTGTACTGCAATGTACTGAATTCTTATATTTCCTTCTCTCTTGTTCTGTGAACTATCCTTTCTTCTATGATACGAAGTAAATATCTTACTCTTGTAAACACGAAGCCTCGGTTCCAACATTCTGTACATTGGTGATTTTCATGTTGCTTGACATCATTCTTTGTTTGTAATATTTTTTATCATATATTTCTTTCCCACCAAATCTGTCCTGTTGATGTACTCATCTTTACGAACTCGTTACTCACTTATTTTTTCATTTATGCTTCATCCACCATCATCACTAAGCATCGTCTGTGGAGGTAAAGCCAAAAACAGTCTCCTCATCTGGGCGGCTGCAGCAAACACTCTGTCAACTGTCGAGTTAAGAAAAAAGTTTTATTCCAAACTATGACGAAAAGTGCGTCAAAAAATCCGTCTCCATACACAGATTAGATAAACTGGAGTTTAGCGACATGAATAATCACCAAGTTACTCTGCCACAGTTGGAAAGTTGGAGTTGCTGCAAAACTCCTGCAGTGTTTATGCGTAAAGTTAAACTTCTTGGGTTGTGTCTCAGTATAATATGTTGGTAAACTGCACGGAGTGTTATACCTTATATACATATACCTGGTTATAATGAACACAGTAAAATCGCTTATATTTCCTGAGCAGTATTGAACAGAGAATGTTCTCCATCCACAATATATATAACTTCACTACAACTCATGGTTTTAACCATACTTCATCTGCGATTTTTGAAGTGTCACTTCAGTTAACACATTTGACAGCTCACCACATGAAAGGAGAACTTAACATGGTATCTCCACCATGGCAGCACATGTCGCTCTCCCGCCTCACGCATACCAAACCACTGGTAACCTGATCCTCTGCCAAGCGAGCGTGGCATCCTTTATTCTCGTAATCCATCTGCGGGAACCAGGTGGTGCAGGCCGTCTTGGGGCCAGCTGCAAACAGCCCATGAAGCTGACGCTGCAATATTGTCTCAATAATTTCACAGTTGGTCAGCCGACACTGGCTGGACAGCGGCTTAGCCTGATCTGACCAACCTATGTAGGTCAGGTTGCCCAGCTTCTCTTTAAGATCTTTACAGAGCGATGTTACCAACACACACTGCATCACATACTCTCTCTCTACATGAACCGCATAACTGTGTACAAATGTGTGTGTGTGTGTGTGTGTGTGTGTGTAGTAGTGTGAACGCGCTAGCGTAGGTAGCCCGGTGGTCATATACTCAGTAAGTAACCATACAGGAGGTGTTGTCATCGTACTTAAAAGGTCAAGTTATCGTAACAAAAACTTTATGAAGTTCGAGAGGTTATCACGGCTGAGGTTGCTAAGGCATAACACTAGCGATGTTTGGTTCACTTGTTCAAGAAGTATGATAATCATACCGCAAGAATTAGCCCCAAGCAAAGACACTCGGGGATTCTTACTTAACACTAGGTAAATTCAATGCAAATTACACATAATTACTTTCTATTGTAAATTTACTTATGTTCACTAATCACTTGGTACAGATGACTGTTAAAACATTGTTTTTTTCACCTTATACAGTTTGAAGGTCACATAAGGAATAAGGTCTATAAAAGTTACATTTTCCTGGACGTGATAATCCGTCAAAATGATACACGAAAAAGAAGATATATGTTTCAGCAAAGTTCTACAAGGAAGCCTCCGGTCCTTGTGATCCTCACCCATCTATCTGTGTGCCTGATCATCATCTTTCCTCACTCTTCCTTACTATGACAGGGAGCCTGAAAATTAACGTGAGAATACTTCCATATACCCAAGCCATTAGACTTTAGCTCGACATTAACCTAACCTCAGAATACAACTCAAACTCCCATCGTAGAAACCCGTTACTCTTATAAAACAAATCAAATTTCTGTCGAGCCTTCTGAGACAAATATCCACAATTATACGATCCAAGAATTAAAACTGAAAAGAAAAAATCCACATTTGTAGAGTTGTCAAGAGTTAGGTAAAGAAAATTGGTTAATTGAATTACTCATCAAAGCGCCTGGCCATTTTCAGTACACTCTGAGGTCGAGCTATTCACCTGCCAGAGAAGATCCTTCCATTTCCAGCCCTCCGCAAGACCACCACATTTCCAGCAAAGCCCAGGGATGATCCATGAGAGGTACTGTTGGGTTACAGTATTTTCAACACTAAGATTATAATACTTGCAGCAGCGCCTACTGTAATATTTTCATCTATTTCTTCAGTAATTTCACATCTATGTAAAACAGGGAAATTTTCGGAATGGCGTACATTATTTCGAGTCTCACCTGTGTTTACAATATGACATTCTGCAAGAGTCAACAGTTTAAGGAGGTTCTACTAGAATTCCAGCCAAGAAGACCGTATGCAATATTCCCCACATGGTTCACGGTGTATCCTGTACTCTGGAAGATCACTATCTGCAGGAACATGTTTCCAGCAGGATTTAGGATACCCAAACATTTTTTGGTGATTTTAAACAGAAAGAATTTGAGACGTTAAGATAAAAAGTGCGAACATAAACTACTTTTATCTTTCCCGTATGAGCTTCTCAGGTAAGTGTAATAGTGTTGCAGTTAAGACATAAGGAATATATATATATATATATATATACATATATATATATATATATATATATATATATATATATATATATATATATATATATATATATATATATATGTTCCTATGAGTCCACGGGGAAAATAAAACACGATAAGTTCCCAAGTGCACTTTCGTGTAATATACGAAAGTGCACTTGGGAACTTATCGTGTTTCATTTTCCCCGTGGACTCGTAGGAATATACTTGATCGCGCAAAATTGTGATCCTTTCCAACAATATATATATATAATATATATAATATATATATATATATATATATATATATATATATATATATATATATATATATATAACAGAATGGCCTTGACTAGAGCCTTAGCTGCCCATGCCGTCTCAGTTAACATTAAAAAGCAAGACACCAGAGTTTGAGGAGTCAACATTATATGTACCCATCCCTCCCTGTCACTAGAAATGGAAACTTTATTTCCTGAATGAAAATGGTCAAAACTGCTCCCAGTATTGCCAGTAAGTTTCTGCTGAAATAACGAGCGTAACCTGACATGATATCCTGTGTTGGTTTAGATTTAGGGATACGATCCTGGCTAGCTTGCAGCCGCGTATTGTGCATCAATATACGGCGTGTGATAGATGCGTCTCAATACATTGGTTAAACGACCAGTTACCTCTGGGTTCAAACCCCTGAATATTTGAGATGATCATTCAGAACCTGTAACTGACTCTTGAGTTTGAAATCCTGGCTAGTTACCTCCAAACATGCAGCTAAAAATAAGTAGAGATTTTGTGCGGCTCCATCTATAAAACATCCATCATTTCCCACCAGACACTAAGCGAATTAATGTGTTTTTGAGCTAGCGGTTGGTGGCACAGGTTCCATTACTGTTTTTCCTAATTTTCTTTTTTCGCGTTTAAGAAAGTTTTAACTTTTCCTTTTGTACCACGTCTTTATAGCTTACTGTAACTCCACTTAAACACTAATTCTAAAACCTTTAACAAATACTTGCCACTAACCCGATTTTATTTTAATCTTTTCTAAGGTTGCCAAACCTTGTCCTTTTCCTGAAATATGACTCTTTTTCTGTGTACTCATCTTGCTTAGTTCTTTCCCATTCTTGATGATCAACTGTCTGTAATTTCTTGTTTTATCTTTCTTTTAAGAATCTGCAATAAGTTTCTCCATTATCTTTGTGAACAATACGACATAGTATCTCTTTCATTACGGATTTTCATTAACTGTCTTCGTATTACAGAATCTTCACCAATAGTTTCCGTCTTATCTTGATAAGTATACTCTAATATTGGGAGTGGGTTATTAGAGGAATCTCTGGCCCAACTGTTCTGGCCACATTTCTATTAGTAAGTTGGTGTGCTTCATAAGTTCCACAGCTGTCAGAATCTCTCTCCAACTTACCAACTTTAAGAAGCATATTTAGTTCGTTGACGGTTGGAGATTTCCCGCCGGGTTTCTGTAGTGCAGGATATTCCTGACTTTCATGAGAATGTGTCACAAAAGCTTCTAAAATCTTCATTCTTCGTCGGCAAAATGTTGGGGATTTTAGCCTTGCATCAGTCGTGGTTACTTCGGTCATGGTTACATTTGTCATGATTATATTTTGAGGTGGCTACTTCACGAGTTGTGCTGCTTTTGGGACACTTCAGTCTTTTCTCTTTTCCTTATTCTTTGGTTCGTTCAGTATTTGTGGGTGCAAAATTTAACTTAGGTACTATATATTCATCCAATCATTCTACCACAATTTACTTATCCAGCCTTGCCATTTGGATTGTATTCGTACTTTCATTTTTCAGAGGTGATCTAATTTGGACACCGAATTCAAAGATTTCAAATGAGCTGAAAAGTGCAGGAGGGGTCCCGGTCAGTCAGATATACAGTACTTAAGAAATACGAAGACTGTAGGTGGAGAGAGAGGTAGAGAGGCTCAGAATAATAGGGAAGCACCGAAGAGGTACTAAGAATGGAAACGAGGTGAGTGGTACAGGATGGGCCCAAGGCGCGAGGGTGTACATTATCATAATCAAATGACTAGTTACTCTACAGCACTGGAGATGTTCACTGAAAATACATATTGACGGCTGATCAGTCAACGGGAGCAGCAGCTCAAGGGTGAGCTCCACCTATCTCATTCTATCAGCGAAGCCAGTGACCTAAATGTCTGGAATACTAGATAACGTTGAGGCCATTATTCTGGTCATGACGACTTCTGTTTCGAAAGTGCTTTGAAATATCATTAGATCTGATCATTGATATTCAAACTCATCTCAGAAGGACACCTTCTTGCAGTAACTCGGGAGTGCTGAGTGGACGATAAAATCAATGGATCACCTCTTCACCGTCTTAGTTCGATGGCCTGTGCTCATCGTACGCTCCATGACGGCTGCCACCCACACTGTGTTACTCTACCCAATGTACGCTCATGGCTTGTCTGCCTCCACCTACTCCCTGTTATCCTCCCCATTGTACGCTTCTGGCTTGCTTCCACCTTCCTTCTTGCTGTACTACCCACTGTGCGTGCGCTTCAGGCTTGCGACGTGACGTTCATCCACACCATTAAAGAAACGGCTGGTAGGTTGACTGGCTGTTTTAGCTTTGGACCTGTGAACTGCCAAGGTTATCAAGGTCGTCATCGTCAAGCTACATCCACCAACCATAATATCTTAAGCATCCTCAGGTGTTCGAGATACTTCTAAGAATACATACATCCTGACGACGTAAGTGGTCCATTTTTGTCACACAAATGATTTGTGTGTTGTACTCAGAAAAAAAGACTTCTTAACAAATTACGTACTTCAACGCTTACGCCCAAAGAGCCTGAAAAAGTGTTTGTAAAGCATGTTCAAGGGTTCTCAATGTATCAGCACATGAATATATCATAATATGACTGTATCATCATGTGCTACCAATTATTCACTGATCAGTTTCAATAAACAGATAGAAATATTTTCAGGTAGTACGTATGATGGCAATTATCAGACCTATTATGAATAAAATAAATATTTCCAAATCTAGATTAACTTCATTCCAGAATAAAAGAATTCAAAAGATAACATCACTGTAACTTCACCATGTGCCTCTTGGAGTAAAATCATAAGCGAAATAAATCAAGCAAGTAATTATACTATAGATCCTCTAACTTGTGAACACATTGTGCTCAAGGGCTGTACGTTCGTGCCTAAGGGTCGCACGTTCGTACTTAAGGGTCGTATGTTCGTACTTAAGGGTAGTACGTTCATGCTCAAGGTGTTAATGAACTCCCGTTGTGTCTGTATACGGAGGCTTTCCCCGGAGCAGACACCAGCAGGGGAAGGTGGGAACACCGAGCCAGTCTGCCAGCAGTAATCTCCAGGCTCGTGTAACACCACCGATAATTCCCTTCAGAGAAATTATTAGAAGGTCTCTGTTCAGGATATATATCCAGAGTTATACGGCTATTACTCTTATAGCCTCCGCTATATAACAGTTATAACGGCCAATTACAGCTGTCCGAGTCTTTCTTCATCCTGCTAATATTACAGGTGACAAGGTGAGGACACTGCTGACGAGGCAGAACGATAGTCCTGAAACTGGGCGAGCAGAGCTGAGGACGACCAGCTCAACCTGAGCCCTGGGTAGGTGAAGCATGGGTCACAGGTGAAGTTCAGCGGGAAGGAACGTACATGGATTATGATTACAATATGTATACGCAAACAGTACGTACACAATACGTACGCAATACGTACTCAAACATAAAAACAGATCAAAATATCACCAGAGTTCATTTATAACTTTCGTCATTATATCGAGTCAATATCATCGTTGCATCAATTAGTTGTCGAGTCCGGAGTAACGCCATAAGGCGTCGTCTGGTCAATACACTAACTCATAAAGACCAGAGGAAGCCTTTGACCTCATCCTTCTTTATGTAATAACTTGCAGGAAACAATAAGGCCAACCCTCGTAAATATATAACACTGGTACAGTACTAGCCATAGCCTTCACTGTCTTTCCTGGGGCCAGTCTTTCTGACACAATAAATATCTTTATATGTGACACAAGAACCACACTTAGATGTTTTCTTCTCTGCAACTTCCTCACTGACAGCTGAAATCCTACCTGATGGCGGAGGTAAGAAATGTTTCTCCCGTAAATCAATTGGGGCCAAGCCAGGGTGGCTGACCTCTTAATGTATTTGTTTCTTTACTATTTGGTCCGATGATTTCTGATAGAACCACAAGTTAGATGATGAGATTATCTATGATGAGATTATGCTATTTACCAAAGCTAGTGGGTACCGCTTAACGCACATTCTACAAGCATCCGCTGTTCCCAGGCGCTCCCCAACCCAAACACTAGCCTAACCCAACGTTGTTTAACTTCTGTGACGGTGTGTGCGTGTGGACCTGTGGACCTGGGAACCAGTGGTCCTGTGGACCTGTTAGATGCCGAGATAGGTTGGGGGTAAGTAGGCAGCCGGTGTAGTAATAAATTTTCGTATTCAATTCTCTTTTATAAGATTTGGGTCGTAAAACGTTAGCATGTGCAGGCAATCGCTGAACGCAACCACTGGAGTAACATTACAATATAACCATAATGCTGCTTAGTTGTTAGTGATAAGTTATTGCAGTGGTAATGTGTTGTCAGTAGAAAGAAGCTGAGAAACACTACAGTGCCACTGAAGGGATACAATAAAGAGGCTGCTGAAGTGTCGAGGTGGTGCCACTGAAGAGACAGTGAAGTGATACGGTAGTGTGGGTGAGGTGGGGCACCACGCACCTGGTGGAGTGACAATGATCATCATTACAAACACGAGTATTACTACTCAACCAAACACAAGCGACCTACTCCTGCTGCCAGCACTCCATCCATCAATGAGTTTAACATAACTCTCTGAGGCCTGGTTGTCTGACACTCTGCTCCAGCTGACACTCTGCTACACTCTGCTCCAGCTGACACTCTGCTCCAGCTGATACTCTGCTACACTCTTCTCCAGCTGACACTCTGCTACACTCTACTCCAGCTGACACTCTAACTTGCACAACGTCCACCATTGTGTTCCTGTACCTGCCATGTTAAGATATATATGTATGTATATATATATATATATATATATATATATATATATATATATATATATATATATATATATATATATATATAAGTTAAGAGTAAATGTGAATAAGAGCAAGGTTATTAGGTACAGTAGGGTTGAGGGTCAAGTCAATTGGGAGGTGAGTTTGAATGGAGAAAAACTGGAGGAAGTGAAGTGTTTTAGATATCTGGGAGTGGATCTGTCAGCGGATGGAACCATGGAAGCGGAAGTGGATCATAGGGTGGGGGAGGGGGCGAAAATTTTGGGAGCCTTGAAAAATGTGTGGAAGTCGAGAACATTATCTCGGAAAGCAAAAATGGGTATGTTTGAAGGAATAGTGGTTCCAACAATGTTGTATGGTTGCGAGGCGTGGGCTATGGATAGAGTTGTGCGCAGGAGGATGGATGTGCTGGAAATGAGATGTTTGAGGACAATGTGTGGTGTGAGGTGGTTTGATCGAGTAAGTAACGTAAGGGTAAGAGAGATGTGTGGAAATAAAAAGAGCGTGGTTGAGAGAGCAGAAGAGGGTGTTTTGAAATGGTTTGGGCACATGGAGAGAATGAGTGAGGAAAGATTGACCAAGAGGATATATGTGTCGGAGGTGGAGGGAACGAGGAGAAGAGGGAGACCAAATTGGAGGTGGAAAGATGGAGTGAAAAAGATTTTGTGTGATCGGGGCCTGAACATGCAGGAGGGTGAAAGGAGGGCAAGGAATAGAGTGAATTGGAGCGATGTGGTATACAGGGGTTGACGTGCTGTCAGTGGATTGAATCAAGGCATGTGAAGCGTCTGGGGTAAACCATGGAAAGCTGTGTAGGTATGTATATTTGCGTGGGTGGACGTGTGTATGTACATGTGTATGGGGGGGGGGGTTTGGGCCATTTCTTTCGTCTGTTTCCTTGCGCTACCTCGCAAACGCGGGAGACAGCGACAAAGTATAAAAAAAAAAAAAAAAAAAATATATATATATATATATATACAAATATGTTTCTGCTGCTACTTCTCTGTATGCCAGCCAGCACTCCCGCTGCTATATAACCGACACTCAGCTAGCGGATTTACGGCACTATACGCCCTCTGGCACCCTTACACAGAGATGATCTCGCCCTCGACATCAGCAGGATAAGACCGCCCTTGGGCAGGTGATTAATACGCCTATGACCCAGTGTGAACCCGCATCATTCTCCTTCATTACAAGTACCTGTGTGATTACATATAGCTGAATAGATAAGGAACATATATATATATATATATATATATATATATATATATATATATATATATATATATATATATATATATATATATATATATATATATATCAATTTTTTCTTTTTTTTTTTGCTTTGTCGCTGTCTCCCGCGTTTGCGAGGTAGCACAAGGAAACAGACGAAAGAAATGGCCCAACCCACCCCCATACACATGTATATACATACGTCCACACACGCAAATATACATACCTACACAGCTTTCCATGGTTTACCCCAGACGCTTCACATGCCCTGATTCAATCCACTGACAGCACGTCAACCCCGGTATACCACATCGATCCAATTCACGCTATTCCTTGCCCTCCTTTCACCCTCCTGCACGTTCAGGCCCCGATCACACAAAATCTTTTTCACTCCATCTTTCCACCTCCAATTTGGTCTCCCACTTCTCCTCGTTCCCTCCACCTCCGACACATATATCCTCTTGGTCAATCTTTCCTCACTCATTCTCTCCATGTGCCCAAACCATTTCAAAACACCCTCTTCTGCTCTCTCAACCACGCTCTTTTTATTTCCACACATCTCTCTTACCCTTGCGTTACTTACTCGATCAAACCACCTCACACCACACATTGTCCTCAAACATCTCATTTCCAGCACATCCATCCTCCTGCGCACAACTCTATCCATAGCCCACGCCTCGCAACCATACAACATTGTTGGAACCACTATTCCTTCAAACATACCCATTTTTGCTTTCCGAGATAATGTTCTCGACTTCCACACATTCTTCAAGGCTCCCAGGATTTTCGCCCCCTCCCCCACCCTATGATCCACTTCCGCTTCCATGGTTCCATCCGCTGCCAGATCCACTCCCAGATATCTAAAACACTTTACTTCCTCCAGTTTTTCTCCATTCAAACGTACCTCCCAATTGACTTGACCCTCAACCCTACTGTACCTAATAACCTTGCTCTTATTCACATTTTCTCTTAACTTTCTTCTTTCACACACTTTACCAAACTCAGTCACCAGCTTCTGCAGTTTCTCACATGAATCAGCCACCAGCGCTGTATCATCAGCGAACAACAACTGACTCACTTCCCAAGCTCTCTCATCCCAACAGACTTCATACTTGCCCCTCTTTCCAAAACTGTTGCACTCACCTCCCTAACAACCCCATCCATAAACAAATTAAACAACCATGGAGACATCACACACCCCTGCCGCAAACCTACATTCACTGAGAACCAATCACTCTCCTCTCTTCCTACACGTACACATGCCTTACATCCTCGATAAAAACTTTTCACTGCTTCTAACAACTTGCCTCCCACACCATATATTCTTAATACCTTCCACAGAGCATCTCTATCAACTCTATCATATGCCTTCTCCAGATCCATAAATGCTACATACAAATCCATTTGCTTTTCTAAGTATATATATATATATATATATATATATATATATATATATATATATATATATATATATATATATATATATATATATACAAATGCTCATGCCACAATAAACAACGATCCTACCGTCGTGTTCAGTGGTCGTGCTAAGGATATTAAAGATGGACACACTGCAGGAGTCAGGCAAAACTATAAATGTTCCTCATTCTAACTACACAAGACAATGAATCATGCAATATTCAAGCTGACAACGCTGACACGGTATGTATTGGGTGAGGTGGCCAGGGAGGGCACGCGAGCAGGAAATACTAACAGATGATAAAGTAAGAAATAAAGCAATAGTTGAGATAAGATAAAAGAATATAAGATGAGAAGTGAAGGAAGAGGACCTAATCTGGCGAGCTCCTTCTGACTAAACTCTGTCGACAAGGAAGGTACATAAATCATCCTTTCCAGTGTGCTGCTGTACTATCAACACAGGAAGATCAAGTCTCTCCTCTCTACAACTCAGTCAAATGAGCAGGAAATTCTATATTCGAAACTCGAAGAAAGTCCATCCCCTTCTTTTTTTTTCACTAACTACGTTTCACTAATTCAGTTCAGACGGTAGCAAAACAATCCTCAGAGGAACTAACAAAGTCAAGAGGAATACTATAGAGAAAAATGGAGAGGCACAGGGTTCTGTGGCTAAATGGAGTGCTTCTGTTGTTACATCTTCAACACTCTGAGAGTGACAATTATAGTTTTACAGTAATGATTATCACATACTTTGATGGAATCTAACCCGTATAGATTTATTACGTCAGCCTGATACAAATTGAACAACTGCTCTTGAACAGCGAATACGTTGTCGGTTACATTTAAAAAAAACTGTATCAGTTACAGACCAGATGTTAATCTAGATACACCGCGAGCCTGACTTTACTTGCGGCCAAAAACTCGATACAAGATTCGCATGACACACGCGATGCCAGACGTCTAAACTAAGATTTTGCAACATTATCATAGACAAAGGCAATATGCAATTGTCCTAAACCTCTATGGTACACATAGTAAGGGACACCTGAGAACAGTGCGGTGACCTTTAACCTAAGTGTAAGAGAGTACACCGGAAGGGAACACTTGTAGGCGTCCTGGCGTGGCTGGGAGAGCAGGGAGAGGGCGGGGCCGTGAGGTCGATGAACTGGACCCAGGTCTCTGCCTCACGCTTCCTCAGTCCGCCATCTACGTCTCGGGTTACAAACTTGTCGTCTTCATGGAGGAAAACTTCACAAGTCTTAACCAGAGCAGTTACGTATATGCAAGTACGCCTTCACGAAGGTCGAACATTTAGAGATCGATTTCTGAGAAAATCGATCCAAAATGATATGCAAGTCAATCTAGCTCTACTGTATCTAAGAAATAAGCAGGAAACCCAATGAGAAAATAAGAAACACTAACTAGACCTCGAAGCTTCCACTCTCTGACTTCTGCTATCCAGAATAACCTGTTTAATTCATCTTCACTTGAGACATAATTTTGCCCTGCAACTTTGTCTCACATCTTTTGATAGTGCAAGTGTAGGTATGTATGTGTATATATATATATATATATATATATATATATATATATATATATATATATATATATATATATATATATATATATATTCTCCCTTGGAAAATGGAGATATAAATCTTACAGATTCTCATTACCTGGAAAAGACGTTAGTGTAGGAATCTGTGTGTTTCTCTTTTAACTGTTTTTTGAAACTGGTTAATCGCCAGAAAACCTTCCGAAGTGTCTCATTAAGAGTGTGTCAGGATGGGTCCTTGAGACTGACTTAGGGTGTTTGGGGGCCTTTAGGACAGTTCTTGAAGGATCTGCTAGAGTCGTTCTTAGGAAGTCTCTTTGGGTAGATCCTGGTGGGTTTAATAAATGGAATGCACATGAGCAGATTTGTTGATTAGGACGCGGGACTTCTTTACTTCTGTTTTTGGAAATCCTCTTTAGGAGGTCATATGTGAGGAACCATTTAATGGACTGTCAGTTTTCTATGGATGGCCTTTTAAATGCACTTAATGAGTGATTCTAGGTAGTTCATAGACAGTTTAGGTAACTCCAGGATAGGTTCTGGTTTCTCCCTAGAGGGTCTTGTAAGTAGTTCCAGAGCAACTTTGGGCTGCTCACAGAAAGTTTCTCCCAGTATTTGCTCTCTGGTTTCTCCTTTAGGATTCTCTGGGTATGTCACAGAGGACATGATTATATCCTGCTGAACCGTTTCTCTGAGTCGTCTCTAGAAAGTCTGTCTAACTCTAACTCGAGGTCTGTTTTGATCCTGCTGGGCTTCCTTCCATAGCCCCAGTTAGAGGTAAACAGTATTCATGAAGGGCCACGGAAGGTTCTTTGTAAAGGTAAACAAAGGCTCTTTCCAGAAGATCTTTCTGAATAGCCGTACGTAAGGCTCTTCTGGGTTATCTTGAAAGACCTGTTTGGTGGCTACGGGTGGGGCTCTTGAGCAAGGTTTGTGAGGCTACAGATGGGGCTCTTGAGCAAGGTTTGTGAGGCTACAGGTGGGGCTCTTGAGCAAGGTTTGAGGCTACAGGTGGGGCTCTTGAACGAGGTTTGTGAGGCTACAGGTGGGGCTCTTGAGCAAGGTTTCACAGGGTTTTTCAAGGTAGTTCCTTTAGCTTCTCTCGCAGCTCCTCTCACAATACCTTCAGCATCAGGCTGCACCTCGGCCTCACACGTTACCTTCAAAGGTTTTGGAGCAACGCCCGGAAGTCACTGTGATTGGATATCCTTTCCCTACATGATATACTCGGATGATATCAAATGTATAACGCACGTGGATGACATCAGGTGTATGACGCAAGTGGGTGATGATATACCAGACGTACTCGGATGTCAGTTACACGATGACCGTAAATGGTATCAAGTGTATGACGCACGTGGTTGATACCTGATCTATAACGCACATAGATGATATTAGATTTGTGACGCACGTGGACGATATCAAATACGATGATATCCTGCCTTTTCTGTTGAGGACAGAAAGAACGAAAAGAAAAAAGAAAAACCTGAAGCGTTTTTCCGAGATCGACTCCATTGACCCCAGAAGTATTACCGTTTATTAGATATGCGCACCTAATATGAAATCATAATTTTTTCTTAATTTCCTAAATGAATATTTTTCTTTTCTTTCAGTGGGTTGGGGGTGGTGAGACTCTGGACAAAGTGTAATCACGAGAGAGAACATGGGAGGTGACCAGTGTGTGAGGCAGCACCAGGCTGCTCGTGGTCACATAGAGAGAGTCAGTTGCAGATAGATCGACAGATAGAGAAAGATAGACAAAAAGAGAGGCAGGTAGATAGATAGATAGATAGATAGATAGACAGACTCACAAACAGACAGAGATAGATTCAGATATATACTTACATAGCTACAGATATATGTGTATGCATAACTGTGAGTTTGTTCAATGCAACATATATATCACCAGTATTATATGCAGTAAATAATAGAGATAAACTCTGAGTGCACACACACTCATCAGAACAATTGCTCACGCTTCACCTGACCTGGAAACTTTAATTCCAAATGTTTATATATTCATATTTTCTACCAAAGTTTCCCCTCCAGTCGCTTGATGGAATGGCTACGTTGGTAGTGGACATAAATAAATAACACAGACTATGTTGCCTGAAGAAATGACTAGCCTTTGTACCCTGATGGAATATTGGTAATTGACTGTTTGTGTGAAATGTCTGTCTGGTGTGATGAGATGGTGTTGTGTGAGCTGGCTTGTGTCTATAACTGTACTGTACATGTGGACTCTGCTCATAATCTGACCATGTTATATGACATGATGGAGAACTTCCAGCGTCAGCCAGGTTGCACCTCATGATCTAACTGTATTATGTAAACGTATTGTGATATCTGTTACAGTCTGTTTTGGTGTGTGACCTGACCCCTGACTGACCAGAGCAGGTCATGTGGTTTGCCTTCCCTCCTGCCTCTCTCTCTCTCTCTCTCTCTCTCTCTCTCTCTCTCTCCCCGGTGGGCAGGAGACGCCTCCTGGCATTATTGCTCCCCGAAGTGTCCTTGTGAGCCTCGATCTATAACCCGTGGAGGAGGACGTCCTTCATGCGTTTGTTTCTTCATGACCTGACTTATTGATACACAGAAAAAAAAGTTTCAGATATCATTTGAATTGTTTTATTGATTATTTTCTTAGAGATTTCATCTGGGACCTTCCTTTCCTTCTTTACCTCCATGACAAAACCAACTCATTGTGATTAATCAAAACAATTTGATATATCTTGCTGATATTAATTTCCAGCAACCCATTTAGAAAATGATCGGTATGTGATTGTAGATTAAAGATAAATACTACGAGATTACAGGACGACGAATCCAGCGAACCGCCTCTTGTTCACCATACGTGTGGTAATGTTATACAACAAGCTCTAGAAAGTAAATTGTAACACAGACATACACACAGACACACACACACACACACACACACACACACACACACACACACACACATTACGAGATGCTACATTTTTTGCAAAACTTTCAAACATGAGGTCATTAACTGGGCAAGATTTCTACCCCTGTAATGATCCCAACCCAGGTGAGTGAAGGACGTTTCAGACTAATGATAACGTTTCTTTCGACGATTCAATTGAATCCGGTCTCACTAGCAAAGACGTCTTCCTCGGTAATCTGATCCAATGCGTCTCAGTTGAAACCAAACGCAATCCAGTTCTGGATAATCTCATGGCAACTCCCAACCCTGGTGGGTCTCACCAGGGTTAGTGTGAGGTGAGCAGGGGTTGGTTAAGAGGGGATGACTAAAGGTTGGGTGTAAGGAGAGGAGAAGGGAGAAAATGGGAGAGTCTAGAGAAGGGGTGATACGACGTGTATGTGTGTAGGAGGGGGGAGGACAAGGAAAAGATGAGCTGAGCGAAAAGGGTGTGAGAATGGGGCAGAATGATTAAGAATGAAGGGAGAAAATAAGAGGAGAAAGCAGAGCAGAAGGAAAGACAGAAACAGCATGAGGGTTAAGGGTTTAGAGGAACGAGATGGAGGTGAACAAGAGACGGAACATGTGAGAAGAGATGTATATGGACGAAGGAGGACGGGATGATAAACGGGAGCGCGGCCAAGCTTGAGGAGCAGGCTGGGCCACTAGTGGATGGTTGTTACCTGAGACTTGTCTCACGTATGACCACAGACAACACTCGTCTGCATCCCAAACTTCCCCCCCCCCCTCCTCCTCCCAACAGAAGCACGTACACTCTCCTCGCTTGGTGTGTGTGTGTGTGTGTGTGTGTGTGTGTGTGTGTGTGGTGTGTGTGGTGTGTGTGTGTGTGAACAGGAGTAAAAACGCGGTATATATAAATGAGGTTAAGAGAAGAGGAAACAAGTGTATAAGACTCTGTCTCGGAAACACTCAAATAGCAATCTCACACACACACACACACACACACAT